>NC_035436.2:108451341-108753313 GCF_002127325.2 Helianthus annuus
GGCACGGCCCCGTGGTGAGCAATAATAGCTTCTACAGGTTTGTCTTTTCTGCTGCTTCTTGGGCACGGCCCCGTACTCGCTGAGCACGGGGCGTGTTCAGCCTTCTGTCTTCCTTGTTTTGCTTGGGAGGATGCCATCGAGGGGTCGGGCAGTCCACTTTTGTTCCTTTTCTTGTATTTATGTTAGATTTAGTTATCTTTTTGCTTCTTTTGTTAATTTGAGCTCATTTAATCCTGAAAATACAAAAGGAAGACAAAAACACACTTTTTCCAACATTAGTACTTAAAAAGGGTTAGTTTTATGCCTTATTTGATGTAATTTATATGTTGCATTTTACACACATCAATGTCTCTCGCAACGAACAAAGCCAGAGACAACTGTCGATTCAAATTGAAGGCTAAAATCGCAAGTCAAATTCAGATTTGTTCGATAAAAAAAATAGCAATCAAGTAATATACATATAAAATTAAATAACGATTTTGAAATCATACCCTCTTTGAATGGTCGTACACGCAATGAACAAAATCAAACAAAATTTCGATTCAAACTGAAGGTCGTGAGATTCTGATCTGTTCAAAGAAAACAAAATAGCAATCAAGAAGGACAACTTCTTGTTTAGTATTCGTCTTCATCATTCCAGTTCTTCATTCTTCTCTGACTCCATTATCGGTTCTAAATTGGAAAGTGTCATGAGAGAGAATTGGGAGTAGGGTTTGAGAAGGTGGAGAGTTAGTTTTGCAATCTGTCTCTCTTTCTCTCTCTCCTTTTAGAATTTGAAATCTGCCGTTCACCTCGATTAACTTAGCTTCAAGGTTGTAGAAAATGCACAAGGAGTTGTACACGTTTTAAAATCCTGGAGTTAGGTGGCTAAAAATAAGGGAAAATGTGTAATTATTATTTAACTAAGTAAAAGTTGTGATTTTAAAATCTAATTAAGATGAGAGTAGTATAATGTAATTAGTGTTTAAAAGACTATTTTAATTTGTACCTTATGCATTTAAGTAAAAAAAATATTTTTTAGGTATTTTAAAATGTCGTTTCTTCATGCATTATAATATAGTATAAATGACCAAGTACGTTGGGCTTTAATCATTTGTACATTAAAGCATTATCGAGTTGTATCTTTTAATCCGTGTGTCGATATTGAACAAGACAACTACCGAAACGTCGACAAAAATGTGTAGGTCGTCATGCTATCTTTGGATTTTTTTCTTAAACAGTATAGTTTATAAGACATGTCAAGAATAAGTAAAAAATTATAAGTTTGTTGTGGAGAGGTGAATTGTAACTAATTATCTATAACTTTGTTAAAATCTTAGGGATTTAAGTGTAATAAGTTTAGGGGTTAAAAAATAAATAATGTTTAAAAGACCAAACTACCCTCATTTTAGGGTTCTTTCTATAATAAAGAGGGAGAAAGTTCTTTTTTTTGGGTATCTTGACCAAGTACGTTGGGCTTTAATCACTTGTACATTAAAGCATTATCGACTTGTAGCTTTTAATCTGTGTGTCGATATTGAACAAGACAACTACGGAAACGTCGACAAAAATGTGTAGGTCGTCATGCTATCTTTGGATTTTTTTTTAAACAATATAGTTTATGAGATATGTTAAGAATAAGTAAAAAAAATATAAGTTTGTTGTAGAGGGGTGAATTGTAAGTAATCATCTATAATTTTGTTAAAATCTCAGGGATTTAAGTGTAATAAGTTTAGGTGTTAAAATTAAATAGTGTTTAAAAGACCAAACTACCCTCATTTTAAGGGTCTTTCTATAAATAAAGAAGGGAAAAAGTTTGGTATCTTAAAATACCTTTTCTCATGAATTATAATATAGCATAGATAGGATGTTAAAATCAAGTGTTTTAGATAAAAAATTTTTTATCAATCACGATTAAGAATAATATAAACATGTTTAACATAGCATCTCACACAATGTCTTTTTATGCTTACCGGTAAAGCACTAAACAAATTTACAAATCAATGCCTGTGTGTGACGACCTTGATTTTAGGGCCTGGTTTTTTTTTTATTTATTTGAATTTTTGGCTTCTTTATATCATTATTTAGTTAGAAATTATGGATATCTGGATTTCTTCGTAGGATCCAATACAAACTATGAATACAAGAATTTATTTAATTACTTAATTTAGACAAACTAATACACATAAGCGTGTGTACATATATATTTACACAATTACGTCATGACATATAATAGGAATTGTGAATTAATATTCTACTATTAGCAAGTTATGACTAGTATTTAGTACCTACGAGTTGTGGCGGGATCATTAAACACGTTGAACCATGCATTCGCGTTAACTCACAAATAATAGACCGAAACGTAAAACATTAAAAAAACAAATAACTAAGTCGAAACATTAAACGTAAAACATAGAAAATATAAACTAAGTCAAAACGGTAAAGAACACTATTCAAATGGGTTATAACTAATTAATATTAATATTAATATAGTATATAGTAATAACAATAGTTAAATAAATTTATAAAGTATATGGTTTTGTTAAAGTTAAAAGTATAAAGTATAGGGTCTATTAAAATTGAATAACGACCATGTCGGGTTTGATTACAGTACAAATTATGATATGGTCCCCATCTTTTAGCTTACTATCCCCACACTTATTCGTTAGGATAACATATTCTTCTACTACTTCTAGCAATTTAACATCTAAAGCTTCTAAATTAGGAGGATTTCCATCAATCAACCATTCAAGGTCCTTTATGTCTTTCTTGTGATCAAAATCAATGGGATGGAACTTCCTCTTTGGTGTCAATCATAAAAGTCTTGCTTTCTGTGAGTCTAGTTGATTATCGAAGCGTCTTTTGATATCGAATACCTTTTTATCATCATTACCTCGAAGAGTCAACTTTCCTTCTTGAACATCAACCAAAGCTCTAGTCGTGACGAGAAATGGAGACCTAGATTATAGGAATTATAGAATCCGCATCCATATCTAAGATGACAAAATCCGCAAGATATAAAAATTTACCAATCTTGACTAGCACATTTTCCACATACCATGAGGATACTTAAAGTGACATGTCAGTTACCTAAAGGCTCATACGCGTACGTGATGGTTCACCTAAACCTAACTTAACAAAAATTGAATAACACATCAAATTTATACTCGCACCAAAGTTGGCTAGTGCATTGCTTGTGGATAGTTTACCAATTTCACAAGGAATTATAAAACTTTCAAGGTCAGATAATTTCTCAAGTAATAGCTTCTATAGAATATCGGAGCATTATTAACTCGGTTTGACATTAGCCACTTCATCAAGTTTATTCTTGTTTTAAAGTAGTGTTTTAAGGAACTTGGCAGTTAGGCATTTTCACAATGGCCTCAATACATGGAATACTGATATGGAGAGTTTTGGCTATTAAATTTGGATTATTGCTCTTCCATTTTTAAGATGACCAAGAAAAGGAATCTTTGCTTGGTATTTAGGCACATAGGGTTTATCTTTCTTTAGAGGTGCTTCTTTCACTGGTTCCTCTTCTAATGGTTTAGTGATCTTCTCAGGTGTCGTTGATGTGTGAAATGTGTATTAATTAAATTCAAACAAGTTTTAATATTGGGAAACTCACTAAACCACACACATGCAGCAAGTGTAGCGGTCGAAAAGTAGTAAAACAAGTAAGTCTGAGTATCGAACTGTGGACACAGTAGTAGCGACTCTTGGTACTAGACCTCTATCGACTCCTAGCATAATAATTTGGTTTTTGAGAAATGGTCTTTAAATCAAATGCAATTAAAATAAATAAACAATCAAAACAAAACATCAAGCTCGAAAAACTGGAGATTGGATTGGAACTCAAGTTGGATGAAAGTAGGTTACGTAGGCACGAATCCCTAGACTCATGAATAAAATCCTAACCCTGGAATTAAATGAAGACTCTGTCTAACTCGATAAACCCCCAAAAGATAAATCGAATATAACAATATGACACATGAAGAAGTGCTAAAATGGACCGACTCGAGTTATCAACCACCAAGTCCCACAACTATCAGGTATAAAGTAATTGATGTACTAGAACCCTCAAATTATAAAGCTGAAACAAGTAAGAACACTGAAACCCAAGAAAAATTTAGACGCGAATAAACAGGTGAACCCGAGTGATCGGCTACCTAAACTGTCTAACAACGCTTAGCAATTCAGGATTAGATTTCTCATTTCCAAAAAAAAAGATTGCATATCTTAATCAATTGATTTCAATAATTATTACACTTGAATTAGATTTCTCACTTTCAAGGTCTAGCCTGAAAATTTAGATTAACAGCCTAAACTAACTCCTGAATCTAGAGTATATTTCTAAGTATCTAGAACAATGGAATTAACATATAAATCACCAAACCAATCAATACCAACACGCAAATAATTTGAGCTAATTATCAAAGTTATAACATGTAAATCAACACATTCATCAAAACCAAAGGTTATTCAATCAAACAAATAATCTAGTTCATCAACCTAAACATTTATAACAAGTTTAGCTACTCATAACCGGAAGTAAAAAAAATAAATTTAAAGCAAGTCGATCAGAAAACAATGTCATGAGATTCAAGTTCAATAAAAAAACCGAAAACATAAACAATGTCCTAACCTATAAACCTTAACCTCTTCTTCTGTATCTCAAAAGGATTAAAGTTAAAAAATAAAGAAAATAAGTATTATTGTAATATTAAAATAATAAAAAATATTAAAAAAGCTATGTATTTGTTGGTGCACGGAATGTCTGTTGACTACGTTTGCATTGAGTCTTAGGTCAATATAAGTCAAAATAGGAGCTTGAAAGTCAAAATTAGGTTTAATGTATAGGTTTTGCTCATGTGTACAAGTTTGTGTGAGGTTTCACTTATTTAGACATTAGGGTTTCGCTCTTATGGTTCTTGGGGGGTTTCGCTTATGATAACATATGGGGTTTCGCTTATATGGTTGTTCATATAAGCGAAATCAGCTAAACTATAAATACCCTCATGTGTGATTTCAGTTGGTAACCTTGGAGCGAAACCTAGTCATATGCGGTGTAACGAAACTCTGTCAAAATCAATTCAGAAAGCATAAAAAGAGAAGGAATTGAAAGGAATTGTTGTGTTACTTCATTTACATTGATTCCGCCTTTGTATTTGGAGATGAACTACCTTATACTGACTGTTTAGGGTCGCAAACCGGTCCAACAAGTGGTATCAGAGCTCAGGACGAGGAGTTCATACTACTACAGCTTGATTCTACCAGATTCTCTTACTTCTACTCACTTTCTTTCATACTTTTTCGATTTGAACTGGTTCCTACGGTTGAAATAGCCTGAATTTTAAATATAAGGTGTGAAACACAGTAATAACAAACCCTAGAAAGAATCAGGTTAAAATACGGCTTAAAAAATGGTAAAAATCAACTAAAAACCTGATTTCGCTTATTCGGACATCGAAGAGATTTCGCTCATAGGGACATCTTGCTATTTCGCTCATAGGGACATATTGCTATTTCGCTCATAGGAACATATTGCTATTTCGCTTATACGGACATCATACAACCTGATTTCGCTCATTGATACAACATGATTTCGCTCTTAGAGACATCTTACTAATTTTGCTTTTGTGACATAGTTCTGATTTCGCTTATCTGTCACAATAGCTGATATTTCGCTTTTTAGTCACTATCTTTTCAAAATTTCGAAAATTTTTCTAAGTGTTTGCTAATTTTTCAGGTACACTCAAGATGGATGACATATTCTTGAGCTCGTTTAGCGATATGTACGCATTCTCTGGAAATTCTGGAAATGATGATACTTCGTCAAACAATACGAATGAGAATCCGCCGAATGCGAAGAAAAAGGAAGCTTGGGAATCTGAAAGTGCCTTTGGAACCTTCAATAAACCTCCAAAGCTAATGGCTATCGAGGAATACAGTAGGTGGTCAAGAAAGTTTGAAGATTGGTTGATGGCATTTGCTTTTCCCAGCTGGAGGAGTCTGAAAAACGGTTATCAAGATGGAAACAATAATGGTGAAACTTTAACATCAACTAAGGAGATTGAATCATCAGCTTGGGAATCTGAAAGTGCCTTTGGAACCTTCAATAAACCTCCAAAACTAGTTCATCAGTCAAGGTATTGGCTAGTTCTACAGCTTCCTCTATGGTTTGGGGTCTAGCTGCCTTGACTACATGTCTAATCTCTCCAATTAATCCCCAGATATAACGGGAGATTAACACTGGTTCAGGTAATGCAAGGGTTGGTACTATCCTAGCATATTCAAAGAATGTGGTAGTGTAACCCTTACTGTCTACCCCGATCATTATAAGATTCAGAAACTTATTTGCTATCTGTTCCTTTTCATTGGGAGGGCAGAATTTCCTTTCTACCATATTTTTGAACTCCTCCCATTCCATTCTATAAATCCTATCACTTCCTCTTGACTGGAGGATAATGTTCCACCATTCTAAGGCTGCGTTTTTAAACAGATTTGAAGCAAACATTATCTTATCTTCTTCAGCACACTTGCTTATTTTCAGAACCGCCTCAGTTTTCACTATCCAGCGTAGGGCTGCAATGGGTCCTTCATTGCCCGAGAATTCTATTGGTTTACAGGACCAGAATTCTTTGTAAGAACAACCATATGGCATGGTTCTTCTTCTTTTGGGAATGGGCTCTTGAAGTATGGGTCCATTGTTCACGCTGTATTCCGGTTCACTTGGTCGCTTACTGCTATGCTTAATTTCATTATTCGCTTCTTGAACTGTTTGAATAATAAATGGCATTGCATCTATAATTCCTTGTGCCACTATGTGTTGAACGGCACTATTATCCCTTTGGTTTCCATTGTTATTGTTGTCCGGATTCTCATTAACCACGTTATTGTTACTCTGGTTATCGTTATTCAGATTATCTTGATTTCCCTCGTCGGCCATCTGAATTTTAAACATTTACCAAATATTAATATCACAAATAATATTTGAATATAGTCAATCACATGACACGCACTTTTAGCCAAAAGCGTCGAGCATTGCGACTTTTACTCTATTCGTATATTATGCATCATTACACACTAGTACTGAATTTAAAATTACAATACCGACTGAAATGTAAAGCTACAATACTAGTAGTATGCATCCGTAGTGTTTTTTTTTCTAACACATACACACATATATTATTATATTATATTATATTATATTATATTATTATTATTACTACTACTACCGTTCCTGCCATCACATTTACTGATATGGATTCATCCAAAAATCCATATTACGCTCATCGTATTTCCATACGAGGCGTTCTCCCACCTGTCGCATTCTCTCACTGCTTTCTAAAATTTCCTCATCGAAAGTCCTAAGTTCTTGGACATTTTCTGCACTCATTGGGGGTGCAGGTTCTAGGACTGGGTTTGGAATCTGAGGTACGGGTTCCTGATATGGAGGCATAGGGGCCTGGTACGGGTATGGATTCTCTAAAATTTCCCTAACATATGCATCACTAATATTGTAGGGATCTTGAGGATCTAACCCTGGATAGGCTCCTAAGTTGGGTATTGGCACATTTTCCTGTATTGGGTTTTGTTGCACGTAGTCCCTAACATCGTCCCACCAGGGGTCGTAGTTGTTTGGGTCTAGAGGATTTGGTGCAGGTACCCTAGGTATCTCCTCCGGGTTGTAATCAGGCATTTCTATTTGATTTTCTACTTCCATGGGTTGATCAGGATTTTGTGGTTGTGGTTGGGGTGCTAGCATTTGTTCCAGGTTTGGGTCAGCAGCAGTGGTTGCTAAAATATGGATATTAGCTATACCCCTATTGAGCATATCCTGATTATAGGCATCAGTCTCTCTTTTTGCTGCGGCTAACACTCGCTGTTCCTGCAACTTTTTCATACGTTTCCTACGCTTGTGCGCTCCCCTACTGAACCATCCCCTCTTTTTCTGAGGAAATGGCTCTTCAGATTGAGCCTTAAACACAAAGATTCCTTCTTCCGTGTCAGCAGAGTACCCTAAGAGGGCAGGCTGAGAAGAGGAGGTGTCTTCGCTCCTAGGCGAACCAGACAATTGACGATAGGCGTCAGAGGGTCATTCGTCGCTCATACTGTAAACTAACAAATAGTCAGATAACACATAGCAAGAAAATACAATTATGCACGTATTCTCGTAATTTATTTCCTAACACTTTGAATTTTGATGTCAGCGGAACACTTCTGTGGCTGAATCAGTGGCATAGCTCTGATACCACCTTCTGTCACAGCCCCCAATCCCTAGTTCCCGGGAACGGGCGGCCGTGAGCCAGTTTCGGTGGTATCACGTTTATTTATCCAATTGGCAGCGGAAATTTTCATCAGGACCGTAGTTAGGAAATACTAAATCAGAGTAAACCACCACATTTTATAATATTAAACACATGGGGAAAACCCAAGTTTTCAGTACATGTAATTTCATAGGGATATACCCTATTTTATTTAAGAAAACATCTATTTCTTTTTAGGTAACTTTATTGCCACTTTTCCAAGCCTTCAGTGCTGTCCAGCTGGCTTCTATTTGGCTTTCACATTTTGTTACCTGAAACGCGTTTTAAAAACATTTTGTCAGTGGGAAATACTGGTGAGTGAATCCCAGTTTAATGAAGTTTAAATAAAACCATTTTCACAGTGTACAGTATTGAGGGCGCATCCGCAATTACATTTGTTTACAGGTAATACCAATTAACATCCATGGTACTGTCATCTGACTTATGGTCATGTTACTCCTCTCCCCAGGTGGTAACAAATTTTGTATACAAAACCCCAAATATACCATCATAATTGTACCCTTACAAATACTCAATAACTGTCTTTCACATGAAGAAATATTTAAGGTTTTGTAAAAACAGTTAACAAAAAGATTTACAAAAAGTGGATCAACTCACATTGCTGTTTTAGGTTATCCTTTAGGGTTTCTTGGTGAGTATCTATAATTTACACAAATGCACGTGTGTTAGTATAATAACCCATTTTAACATTAGTAATACCCTTCCCGAGACGGCATTCACGACTACGTCGGGCAGAACCACGACAGCCGTTACGGAACCCTAGATCAATCGGGCAGAGTATCTAATACGTCTCCAGGGGTTATAATACTTACATCGTAGCAGAACCTCGCTAATTAGAGGGTATAATGCCCGGGTATAATAACGCCACTACAGAATTTTAGAAAGAAAGAAAGAAAGTTGAACGAGCAGACTGAAGGCCCGTTGCCTTCTATTTATAGGGCTGCTATCGGACTTTCTCGCGGCCCGCGTTAGATATGGGCAGGGCTTACGCGGCCCGCGTGGCCTAGGGGTCTAGGCGTAGCTGATCCGGGTCATCACTAGGTTCAACACGCGTTAAGACACGTGTCATCACCGGGCTGTGCCACAACTTGGGTCACTCGCGGCCCGCATTAACTTAGACGAACTCATACGCGGCCCGCATGAACTAAGGATTTCAGCGGAGTCCGGTTACACCCTAATGCAGCCCGCGTTAAGTCGAGGTGAGGTCCTACGCGGCCCGCCTCAACTTAAGATTTAGTGTTTTTAATTTATTTTATATGTTATATTGTATTTTGGGCTCGGTTTTCACATACGGGGTGCATATAAAAAAAATATTGAGACATTTCAAAATATATTAGGGTGTCGAAAATTTATGAGGGTGTCGGTTTACGTTAGGGTTGTTATATCCTCCCCACCTTGTTTTAGAGCTCGTCCTCGAGATCTACTGGAATAAGTGTAGATATTTCTTTTGCATTTCTGATTCGAGCTCCCATGTGTACTCAGGTCCTCTTTTGGAGTCCCACTTCACTTTGACCAGAACTAATCTCTTATGCTTGAGATTCTTAATTTTCCTATCTTCAATTTGTAGAGGTCTTTCTACAAACTTGAGTTGTTCATTAACTTCTATATCCTTGAGAGGTACTACGAGTGATTCGTCAGCTAGACACTTTTTGAGATTAGATACATGAAATACATCATGTATTCCTGCCATTTCCTCTGGCAGTTGTAGCTGATAGGCTACAGGTCCTATTTTTCTAATAATCTTAAAAGGTCCAATATACCTGGGACTAAGCTTTCCTCTTTTGATGAATCTTACCACTCCTTTCCAAGGAGAGACTTTTAATAATACTCTATCTCCTACTTGAAATTCCAATGGTTTACGTCTGTTGTCAGCGTAGCTCTTTTGTCGATCACGTGCTGCTTTCAGTCGTTCTTTGACTTGAATGATTTTATCAGTTGTTTCTTGTACTACCTCGGGTCCAGATAGTTGTTTTTCCCCAATTTCTGCCCAACAGACCGGGGTTCTGCACTTTCGTCCATAAAGTGCTTCGAATGGTGCAGCGTTGATACTTGTGTGATAACTGTTATTATAAGAAAATTCTATTAAAGGTAAGTGTTCATCCCAATTACCTCCGAAATCAATTACACAGGCTCTAAGCATGTTTTCCATCGTCTGGATTGTCCTTTCGCTTTGTCCGTCTGTTTGAGGATGATAAGCTGTGCTTAAGTTCAATTTGGTTCCCATTGCTTTTTGGAAACTTGACCAAAAATGAGAGGTAAAACGGCTATCCCTATCAGAAACAATTGATAAAGGAATGCCATGTAAAGAAACGATTTCATTTACATACAATTTGGCTAATTGTTCCATACTAAAGGTTTCCTTCATTGGTAAGAAATGTGCTGATTTGGTTAGCCTATCTACAATCACCCAGATTGTATCATTACCTTTTCTTGTTTTGGGTAATTTGGTAACAAAATCCATTGTTATCAATTCCCATTTCCAGACTGGCATTTCTAATTGCTGTAATAAACCTGAGGGTTTCTGATGTTCAACTTTAACTTGTGAGCAAGTTAAACATTTAGAAACATAAGCTGCTATATCCTTTTTCATTCCTATCCACCAGAAATTTTTCCTTAAATCCTGGTACATTTTATCACTTCCTGGATGCATTGTATATTTAGACTTATGAGCTTCTTCTAATATACGGTGACGTAAACTTCCTAATTTAGGTATCCACATTCTCTTTTTATGGAACCTCCAAATTCCATCTGTTCCTTGTTCTAATTCCTTAATCATTCCTTTTAATTTTTCAGTATCCTCCTTGATTACTGATTCTTGTGCTTTTCTAATCTGTTCATTTAAATCTACTTGTAGATTTAATTTAAGAGAACGTACCCTTTTTGGCTTTTCATGATACTTTCGACTTAAAGCATCAGCCACCACATTGGATTTTCCTGCATGATACTGGATATCACAATCATAATCACTAAGTAGCTCCATCCAGCGTCTTTGTCTCATATTCAACTCTTTTTGCCCGAAGACATACCTTAAACTCTTATGATCTGTAAAAACGGTAAACTTACTACCATAAAGATAATGTCTCCAAATCTTAAGGGCAAAAATTATAGCTCCTAATTCCAAATCATGGGTTGAATAATTTTCTTCATGACTCTTAAGTTGTCTAGAGGCATAAGCTATAACCTTTTGACGTTGCATTAACACACATCCATATCCTAACTTAGAAGCGTCACAATAGACTACAAAGTCTTCAGTTCCTTCTGGTAACGCTAGTATGGGTGTATGGGTTAATCTTTGCTTAAGGATTCTAAAAGCTTCTTCTTGTTTTGGTCCCCATTCAAACTTAACAGATTTACAGGTTAACTTAGTTAAAGGAATGGCTATTCTAGAAAAATCTCGAATAAATCTTCTATAATAACCGGCGAATCCTAAGAAACTTCTAACCTCGGTTGGAGACTTAGGGGTTTTCCATTTGGTAATTGCCTCGATCTTTGTTGGATCTACATGAATTCCTTCATGGTTAACTAAATGTCCGAGAAATTGTACCTGTTCTAACCAAAACTCACATTTTGAAAACTTAGCATAAAGCTTTTCCTTTCTCAATAAACTTAAAAGTAAGTGCAAGTGCTTTGCATGCTCTTCTTTACTTTTAGAGTAAATTAAAATATCATCTATGAAGACAATTATGAATTTATCCAAATATGGTTTACATATTCGGTTCATCATATCCATAAATGCAGCTGGGGCATTGGTTAAACCAAATGGCATGACAGTAAATTCATAATGACCATACCTTGTTCTGAATGTGGTTTTAGGAATATCCTCTTCCTGTACCTTTAATTGATGATATCCTGATCTTAAATCGATTTTAGAGAAAAATCGTGCTCCTTGAAGCTGATCAAATAGATCATCGATCCTCGGTAATGGATACCGATTCTTAATTGTGACTTTGTTCAATTCACGGTAGTCAATGCACATACGCATTGATCCGTCCTTTTTAACAAATAAAATCGACGCTCCCCATGGCGATGAGCTTGGCTGTATGAATCCTTTCTCCAATAATTCGTCTAGTTGTTTCTTCAGTTCTTGCATTTCAGCGGGTGCCAAACGATAAGGTGCTTTGGCAATCAGTGTTGTCCCTGGTAACAGGTGAATTCTGAATTCAACTTCCCTGTTTGGCGGTAGTCCTGGCAATTCTTCTGGAAAAACATCTGAAAACTGAGACACTACCGGAATGTCTTTTAATTCTTTTCCTTTAGTGTTAGTGATTATAGAAATCAAATACACTATATATCCTTTCCTTATATAACTCGCAGTTTTCATCACAAAGATGAATTTAGTGGATCAAGATGGTTTATCTCCTTTAATTGTGATCTTTTCACCTCTTGGTGATTTTACTTGAATTGACTTTTGATCACATAAGATATTGGCTTTATTGGCTATTAACCAATCCATTCCTAACACGACATCAAATCCTACTAGATTCATTGGGTAAAGGTTTGCAATAAATTTTTGATTAAAAATTTCTATTCTTGCTCCTTGCAAGAATTCAGAAATCTTAATGGTTTCTCCATTTGCTGTCTCTACTAGACATTCTTGTGGTAGTTTAGTTAATGATTGATTTAGGAGTTTGCAAAATGAAGTATTAATAAAACTTTGGTTTGCACCAGAGTCAAATAATACATTAGCAAAAATATCATTAACTAAAAACGTACCAGCTATGACGTCTGGAATCATCCTAGCTTCGTCTGCAGTTAGAACGAATGCTCTAGCATTTTTAGTGTTTTTGTTGTGTGCAGCTGGAGCTAACTTTGGACAGTTTGTCTTAATATGACCATTTTCTCCACAGTTGTAGCAGAATCCATTACTGGATTTCTTCTTGCAATTCTCTTCCTTGTGTCCTGGGGCCTTGCAGAAATTACAATAAATAGAGCATCTTCCAGAATGCTTCCTTCTGCAGACTTTGCAGTATGGTGCCGAGGTAGAACCTACGTTCCTACGGTTGAAATTCCCCGAACGAAATTCTTGAGTAAGCTTTTGGGATAGGTTTCTTCTCTAGTCTTCTTCTCTAGTTCGCACTAGTTCATCAATCAAGGTATTGGCTAGTTCTACAGCTTCCTCTATGGTTTGGGGTCTAGCTGCCTTGACTACATGTCTAATCTCTCCAATTAATCCCCATATATAACGGGAGATTAACACTGGTTCAGGTGATGCAAGGGTTGGTACTATCCTAGCATATTCAAAGAATGTGGTAGTGTAACCCTTACTGTCTACCCCGATCATTCTAAGATTCAGAAACTTATTTGCTATCTGTTCCTTTTCATTGGGAGGGCAGAATTTCCTTTCTACCATATTTTTGAACTCCTCCCATTCCATTCTATAAATCCTATCACTTCCTCTTGACTGGAGGATAGTGTTCCACCATTCTAAGGCTGCGTTTTTAAACAGATTTGAAGCAAACATTATCTTATCTTCTTCAGCACACTTGCTTATTTTTAGAACCGCCTCAGTTTTCTCTATCCAGCGTAGGGCTGCAATGGGTCCTTCATTGCCCGAGAATTCTATTGGTTTACAGGACCAGAATTCTTTGTAAGAACAACCATATGGCATGGTTCTTCTTCTTTTGGGAATGAGCTCTTGAAGTATGGGTCCATTGTTCACGCTGTGTTCCGGTTCACTTGGTCGCTTACTGCTATGCTTACTTTTATTATTCGCTTCTTGGACTGTTTGAATAATAAATGACATTGCATCTATAATTCCTTGTGCCACTATGTGTTGAACGGCACTATTATCCATTTGGTTTCCATTGTTATTGTTGTCCGGATTCTCATTAACCACGTTATTGTTACTCTGGTTATCGTTATTCAGATTATCTTGATTTCCCTCATCGGCCGTCTGAATTTTAAACATTTACCAAATATTAATATCACAAATAATATTTGAATATAGCCAATCACATGACACGCACTTTTAGCCAAAAGCGTCGAGCATTGCGACTTTTACTCTATTCGTATATTATGCATCATTACACACTAGTACTGAATTTAAAATTACAATACCGACTGAAATGTAAAGCTACAATACTAGTAGTATGCATCCGTAGTGTTTTTTGTCTAACACATACACACATATATTATTATATTATATTATATTATATTATATTATTATTATTACTACTACCGTTCCTGCCATCACATTTACTGATATCGATTCATCCACAAATCCATATTACGCTCATCGTATTTCCATACGAGGCGTTCTCCCACCTGTCGCATTCTCTCACTGCTTTCTAAAATTTCCTCATCGAAAGTCCTAAGTTCTTGGACATTTTCTGCACTCATTGGGGGTGCAGGTTCTAGGACTGGGTTTGGAATCTGAGGTACGGGTTCCTGATATGGAGGCATAGGGGCCTGGTACGGGTATGGATTCTCTAAAATTTCCCTAACATATGCATCACTAATATTGTAGGGATCTTGAGGATCTAACCCTGGATAGGCTCCTAAGTTGGGTATTGGCACATTTTCCTGTATTAGGTTTTGTTGCACGTAGTCCCTAACATCGTCCCACCAGGGGTCGTAGTTGTTTGGGTCTAGAGGATTTGGTGCAGGTACCCTAGGTATCTCCTCCGGGTTGTAATCAGGCATTTCTATTTGATTTTCTACTTCCATGGGTTGATCAGGATTTTGTGGTTGTGGTTGGGGTGCTAGCATTTGTTCCAGGTTTGGGCAGCAGCAGTGGTTGCTAAAATATGGATATTAGCTATACCCCTATTGAGCATATCCTGATTATAGGCATCAGTCTCTCTTTTTGCTGCGGCTAACACTCGCTGTTCCTGCAACTTTTTCATACGTTTCCTACGCTCGTGCGCTCCCCTATTGAACCATCCTCTCTTTTTCTGAGGAAATGGCTCTTCAGATTGAGCCTTAAACACAAAGATTCCTTCTTCCATGTCAGCAGAGTACCCTGAGAGGGCAGGCTGAGAAGAGGAGGTGTCTTCGCTCCTAGGCGAACCAGACAATTGACGATAGGCGTCAGAGGGTCATTGGTCGCTTATACTGTAAACTAACAAATAGTCAGATAACACATAGCAAGAAAATACAATTATGCACGTATTCTCGTAATTTATTTCCTAACACTTTGAATTTTGATGTCAGCGGAACACTTCTGTGGCTGAATCAGTGGCATAGCTCTGATACCACCTTCTGTCACAGCCCCCGATCCCTAGTTCCCGGGAACAGGCGGCCGTGAGCCAGTTTCGGTGGTATCACGTTTATTTATCCAATTTGGCAGTGGAAATTTTCATCAGGACCGTAGTTAGGAAATATTAAATCAGAGTAAACCACCACATTTTATAATATTAAACACATGGGGGAAAACCCAAGTTTTTAGTACATGTAATTTCATAGGGATATACCCTATTTTATTTAAGAAAACATCTATTTCTTTTTAGGTAACTTTATTGCCACTTTTCCAAGCCTTCAGTGCTGTCCAGCTGGCTTCTATTTGGATTTCACATTTTGTTACCTGAAACGCGTTTTAAAAACATTTTGTCAGTGGGAAATACTGGTGAGTGAATCCCAGTTTAATGAAGTTTAAATAAAACCATTTTCACAGTGTACAGTATTGAGGGCGCATCCGCAATTACATTTGTTTACAGGTAATACCAATTAACATCCATGGTACTGTCATCTGACTTATGGTCATGTTACTCCTCTCACAGGTGGTAACAAATTTTGTATACAAAACCCCAAATATACCATCATAATTGTACCCTTACAAATACTCATTATCTGTCTTTCACATGAAGAAATATTTAAGGTTTTATAAAAACAGTTAACAAAAAGTGGATCAACTCACATTGCTGTTTTAGGTTATCCTTTAGGGTTTCCTGGTGAGTATCTATAATTTATACAAATGCACGTGTGTTAGTATAATAACCCATTTTAACATTAGTAATACCCTTCCCGAGACGGCATTCCAACGACTACGTCGGGCAGAACCACGACAGCCGTTACGGAACCCTAGATTAATCGGGCAGAGTATCTAATACGTCTCCAGGGGTTATAATACTTACATCATAGCAGAACCTCGCTAATTAGGGGGTATAATGCCTGGGTATAATAACGCCACTACAGAATTTTAGAAAGAAAGAAAGAAAGTTGAACGAGCAGACTGAAGGCCCGTTGCCATCTATTTATAGGGCTGCTATCGGACTTTCTCGCGGCCCGCGTTAGATATGGGCAGGGCTTACGCGGCCCGCGTGGCCTAGGGGTCTAGGCGTAGCTGATCCGGGTCATCACTAGGTTCAACACGCGTTAAGACACGTGTCATCACCGGGCTGTGCCACAACTTGGGTCACTCGCGGCCTGCATTTACTTAGACGAACTCATACGCGGCCCGCATGAACTAAGGATTTCAGCGGAGTCCGGTTACACCCTAATGCGGCCCGCATTAAGTTGAGGTGAGGTCCTACGCGGCCCGCCTCAACTTAAGATTTAGTGTTTTTAATTTATTTTATATGTTATATTGTATTTTGGGCTCGGTTTTCACATACGGGGTGCATATAAAAACATATTGAGACATTTCAAAATATATTAGGGTGTCGAATATTTATGAGGGTGTCGGTTTATGTTAGGGTTGTTATAACATCGCAATAGACCTAAAGAATGCTCAGAATTTTGATGAGGAGTCGGCTAAACAACAGATGATTTTCCTAGCATCTGTGTTGGAATCGTATGAAGGGTTAGTAGCAGGGAAGATAGGCAACACCAACCTAACGAAAGAGGACTATGATCAAATAGATCCTGAAGAAATGGAATTAATCAACATTCGTTGGTGCATGGCCAGTGCTGTTCGTCGAGCACATCGTTTCATGGAAATAACCGGCAGGAAGACAATTGGTGGTCCATCTACCAAGCTGGGTTTTGATAAGTCCAAGGTGACATGCTTCAAGTGTAAGCAGAAAGGTCACTTCAAGCGAGAGTGCAGAAACGCATATGCTGATGAGTCGGAGAACCCATTCAGAGAGGATTATTACAAGAAGGTAATTTATCACCAGAATAAATTTGAGCCGCCTAGATTTAAGAAGGTTGAAGACAACAAAGAGAAATCTAGAGCTCTTGCAGTGATTTTTGATGATGAGGGTTATGATTGGAGTGAATAGGTTCTACCAGAGGAAGATGCCGTTGGTTACGCTTTCATGGCAAAGAATGAACCTGTTCCGTGCAAAGACAACAGAACTGAAGAGCAGAAGTACAAATACAGAAAAATGTTGGCTGAAAACAGAATAATTAGAATATCTGGTATCTATCTAGAAGCGAGGAGAGCAAGAAGATGGGATCCGGACAGGGAGTGTTATCTTGATCAAGATGGAAATATTGCGATTGATGACAAAACTCTTGATCTGGAAGCCATAATCAAGGAGCTTAAAGATGAGGATGATTATTGGCAGAATAAATGGTGGGGAACTGGAGACGAGAAAGAGAAAGAAGAGAAAGAGAAGAAGGAGAAAGAAGAGATAGAGAAGTCAAAGAAAGTGGATACTGGGGTTATTGACACAACGCAGGAGTTAACTGCTGAAAACCTCGGAAAAATGGCTGACAAAGTGCTGGCTGCTAAGGCACTTGAGGTAGACTCTAACTCCGTGTCTGAGTCAAAAAGCCAGGTCAGTTCAAACTTGTCAACAAATGTGTCAGGTAAGAAAATTGATGGAAATGCTGATTGCAAAGATTGCATCAAAGAATGTAAATTTTGTAACACAGTCACGTATCTCAACGGTAAGAAAGTTGAAGATCTGACAACAAAAGTCAGAAGCGTTGAGAATCAAATTCTGGATCGTGACAAGATGATTAAAGCTTCAACTGAATGGATAAAAGATTTAACTAACAAAATCGAAAATGATAAAATTGATCATGACAAAATTAAACAAGAAAATGAAAAGTTAATTCTTGAAAACCGTCAGATCTCTGAGAAGTTTGAAAAACTCAAAAGCACAATGAAAGATAATGATGATCGAAATGGTAAAACTTATAAAGAAAATGTTCAATTAAAAGCAGTGCTTAGAGTAAAAGAAGAATCAATCAACCAACAACTGGATGAAATCGCTAAACTGAAACTTAAATTTCAAGAGGCTGAAATCGAAAACGAGCGAATCCAGTTGAAGCTTAACAGTTACAGCTCCGCAAGCTTTGTTTTGCAAAACATTGTTCCCAAACTCATTGGGAAAAACAAAGCTGGCGAAGATGTTTATTCTGATGGAACCGGGGTGGGTTTTCATAGAGTTCCACCGCCGATTTTGGATAATTACACGAAAAAGCAATCGGGGTTGGTTGAAATTGGAGAAGAAAGTGAAATGAAACTTCCGGATTCAATTGATGTCACATTTACATCTTCCAATGACGATAGTGTCCAAAATGATGTTGTAAAAAGTGTTGTTGAAAATGTGCTAAAAACGGATAGTGACACTACTAAGGAAGATGGATGTTTCTTGGACAAATACATTCCGAAACAAAAGTTCAAGAACAACTTAAATGAAGAATCAAATCTTGTCATGTACAAGATGTTGGGTTCAGATAAGTTGTTTTCGGATTCTGAGTTTCCAATTGAGAATGTAAACATGAACAAATTGACAAATGTTTTCAAGTTGGTCGAAGTTGAGTTGTCAGAAGTGAACAATCTGAGTTAAACAAAGAGAAAAATGAATTTTGAGAAAGATAAAACTTACTACAAGAAACCTGATAATTCATCACGTTTTTATAATAAAAACCAAAACAACTGGTCGAGAGGTTATCAGGGTGGTAAGAATTATCAGAGAAGAAATGTTCAAAACAAGAGGTTTGTTGAGAAGAAAGTTTGTAAACAGTTCGAGTTCACTTGCTGATGAAGAGAAAGAGATTTTTTCAAAATCAAATGAAGAGTTCTTTGAGAAGAGAGCTTCACAGGCTCAGTCTAAAGGCACGAGTTGAGTAACTGATACTCGAACATGCTTCAGATGTAATCAAGTTGGGCACATTGCACGAAAGTGTACCAACGTGAAGCCTAAGACTGAAACTGTGAAGACTCAACAGAAGAAAGTTGAGGTGAAGGGTAAAGCACCAATCGTTGTTGAGAAAAAGAGTGTGAAAAACGACAATACCAAAGTGAAAAATGAACCCGTAAAGAAAGTGGTACCTTAAAATGACAAATTTTACAAACGGGTTGCATTATCTTAACAAGTTTGGAAACCGAAAACTGAGAAAAAGATTTCACCTTCTGAGGATTCAATTCCAATTGAT
Source organism: Helianthus annuus (assembly GCF_002127325.2). Taxonomy (NCBI): domain Eukaryota; kingdom Viridiplantae; phylum Streptophyta; class Magnoliopsida; order Asterales; family Asteraceae; genus Helianthus; species Helianthus annuus. Next base: position 108,470,922 of record NC_035436.2, read on the forward strand.
TATGATGCAAATTTTCCACCTTTGAAGGCTGAAAACTTTAAAATTCAAGTTGCGAGAGTTAAAACTGTCAAGGTTACACCCAAGGCTGATGAGGCTTGGGTGGACACCATGTTTGACTAAGCAGTTTGAATTGCCGGATCTTCCTTGATCGCGAAGCATGAATCGGCATCTTTATTAAAGTGTTTAAATCATGTTGTTATATGTGCAGGATCTTCCGAGATTAGTTTCACGTTGGATTATGGACAGTGGAGCGTCTCGACATATGACAGGGAAGACTGCATTGTTGTATGATGTGAAGAATATCAATGGAGGATATGTTGGTTTTGCGGGTAATCAAGGAGGAAGGATTATTGGTGAAGTAACGTTATCCAACGGGATTGTGACGTTTGAGAGAGTTAACTACATTGCTGAGCTGGAGAACAATCTGCTGAGTATCTCGCAGATCTGTGACAGGATGTATACCACTCACTTCACTGATAAAGAATGTTTGATCTTAAAACCAGGATTTGTTATCCCTGAGGAATGGATTATCATGAGGGCACCGAGAGTTAATGATCTGTACGTGTTGTATATGAGCGTAGCTACTACAACCACGGGTCAGGCTCATTGTTTTGTGTCCAGAGCAACTGAAAAAGAATCGAGATTGTGGCACCGGAAGATGGGACATATACATCTTAGAAAAATGAATCACTTGGTGCACAATGATTTGGTTACAGGAGTTCATGTCAAAGGTTTTCATCTGGAAGGGGAGTGCATTAGCTGTGTTAAAGGCAAGCAGAAGAAAAAGTCACACCCTACAAAGCAAGTCAATTCAGTCTCAAGACCTCTGGAGAGACTTCACATGGATTTGTTTGGTCCGGTGAATGTCAAGAGCATTACGGGAGATAAATATTGTCTTGTGGTTACTGATGATTATTCCAGATTTTTGTGGGTTTCTTTCTTGAAGACGAAAGACGAAACGTTTGAAAGTTCAATGGCGTTGTTTAAAAAGATTGAGAATCTGTACCAAAGGCGTATCAAAAGAATTCGTAGTGATAATGGTACTGAATTCAAGAACAACAAGATGGAAGAATTTTGTGATGAAAGAGGTATTTTGCATGAGTTTAGTGCTCCGTACACTCCGCAGCAGAATGGAGTCGCAGAACGCAAAAACCGGACACTAATCGAGATAGCCAGAACGATGCTCGTAGATTCAAAGTTACCAATTAGATTTTGGGCTGAAGCTGTTTCCGCAGCATGCTATACGCTCAACAGAGTTCTCACTGTCAAAAAGTTCAACAAAACATGCTTTGAGCTGATCAATAATCGCAAACCGAATTTGGAGTATCTAGAACCGTTCGGGTCACCCTGTACAGTTATAGAGCCTTTTGGAAAGTTTGGTCCAAAGTGCATTGAGGGTATATTTGTTGGATATTCAAGTCCTACGCGACGTGTCTTTGTTCCAAGTGAGAAGCGGATTATTGAAGCTGCAAATGTTGAATGTCAAGGTTATACTATGCCGCCACAAAGTCCAGGAGATTCATGGCGATATCATTATGATAAGTTGTGGGAATCGTTTGTCATGATGGATGAAGAAGAGGAAGAAGAAGATTTCTTTGATGAATTGGATATTTTGCGTGAGTACGAGTCACAACAAAGGTTCCCAGCTGAGTATTCAAGGCGACCTCGGGAAACTTCAAATGATGATGAAGTAGGTCCGAGTAATGCTGGTGAACACGATAATGTCCAACAGAATGATGTTGCTCAAGATAATCAGTCGGTTGAGAATGATAATCAAGAAGCTGAAAACTTGCCGATCTTTGATCATGGAGATTCAGATTCTGAGGGGGAGCAGATTCAGGATTTAAGTCAGACAAGCCAAGTTGGTGAACAAAGTGCAAATCAAAATGTTACTAATCTGGAAGGCAATGTGGATGTTCCAAGCGAAGTAATGCCGCGAACTCTTTCATATCATCCAGAGGAGTTGATCATAGGAGAATTGCATTCAGGCGTTCGCACGAGACGTCAAATAGACCAGGGCTTAACATGTTTTTATTCTACAGTAGCACCTTTACAAACTGAATTTTCATTAAGCTGTTTTATCTCGCAGATTGAACCGAGAACTTACAAAGAGGCGCTTACTGAAGACTCTTGGGTCATTGCAATGCAAGAAGAGTTAAGTCAGTTTGAAAAGTTGGGAGTGTGGAAGCTAGTGGATTTGCCGGATGGTCAAAGGAAAATCAATACGAAATGGGTATTTAAGTGTAAGAGAGACGACAGAGGAGTTGTTGTAAGGAACAAAGCTCGACTCATTGTTCAGGGCTTTAGTCAATAGGAAGGGATTGATTTTACAGAAGTCTATGCTCCTGTGGCACGACTAGAGGCAATCAGAATTTTCCTTGCATTTGCATCTTGGAATAACTTCAAAGTATATCAGTTAGATGTAAAATCGGCGTTTCTTTATGGGAAGGTCAAAGAGGAGGTTTATGTCGGTCAGCCGCCGGGCTTCACTGATCCGATCCACAAAAACAAGGTCTACTTATTGGACAAAGCGCTGTATGGTTTACACCAGGCCCCGGGAGCTTGGTACGAGACTTTGTCTCAACACCTACTAGCCAACAGTTTCATACGTGGAAAAGTGGATGCCACTCTCTTCACTAAAGAGGTCGACGGACATCTTCTGATAGTTCAGATTTATGTAGACGATATAATCTTTGGGTCAACAAATGAGAAATTGTGCAAAGATTTCGAACAGGTGATGAAGCAAAAATTCGAAATGTCATCAATGGGGGAGATGAAATTCTTTCTGGGACTACAAGTTGAACAACTACCTGAGGGAATTTTCATTCACCAGACGAAGTACGTGCATGATATTCTAGAGAAATTTGGAATGTCAAGTTCTACTCCAGCTGCTACCCCACTTGCAACAAATCATGGGATTCACCCAGATCTCACCGGAGACTGGGCTGATGAAACGTTTTACCGTTCCATGATAGGATCTTTGATGTATCTAACTGCTTCACGCCCTGATATCATGTACCCAACGTGCCTCGCAGCAAGATATCAATCTAACCCGAGAGCTTCGCACATGATTATTGTGAAGAGGATATTACGCTACCTGAAAGGAACTCATTCATTGGGGTTGTGGTATCCTAGAAAAGGCGACTTTACGCTCGAAGGGTATTCCGAATCGGATTTCGGATGCTGCAAAGTCAATACAAAATCAACGACTGAAGGATGCCAGTTCTTTGGACCTAGATTGGTTACCTGGCAGTGTAAGAAACAAACGTCTGTGGCGTTATCTACATGTGAAGCGGAGTATGTGTCTGCTAGCAGTTGCTGCTCTCAAATCCTGTGGATACAGCAACAGATGCGCGACTACGGTTTGCAGTTTCTTAACACACCTCTTTATGTTGATAATGAGGCCGCTATAAATATAACAAAGAATCCAGTACATCACGCTAAAACTAAACATATAGAGATTCGTTATCACTTTATTCGCGATTATTTCGAGAAAAAGTTGACACGAATTGATAAAATCCACACTGACGAACAGAAAGCTGATTTACATACCAAAGCTTTTGATAAAAATCGGTTTACATATTTGTTAAAACTGAATGGTATGAAGCTTCTTTCGGTGTCAGATGGCATTATTGGCGTTGATGAGAGTACTGTTGCGGATGAAGATGAGAAACAATCTGCAATGGTTTGTCGATTTTTTTACTTGTTTTGGTATTTAGGGGGGGGGGTAGATGTATATAGTTTATTTTCAGAAAATACAAAAACAGTAAAAAATGCAAAAATACAAAAACATGATAAAATTTCAAAATCCAAAAACAATAAAAAAAATTGAAAAAGAGCTTGTGTAAAAAGGGAAAATGATAGTACATCGGCTAGACAAGTTACAGTATGCTAAAGAATTGTAAAGATTAAATGAGTTAAACAGTCTCACTGATGATGTGTCGATAGGTTTTCGCACATTTAGTAGATTTATTTGGGATATAAACCTAAAATTTCAAACTTGTGAAATTCGTGGGGAACACTACTTGGATATATAGGTAACCCCTGAAATCTCGTTTGAAAGGTCCCATATTCTGAGATACTAGGTCTTTATACTCAGTAATATCTGGGGTATTATTCTGGGACTTCTGCTGAATGGAAGTTCTGACCTAGTCCCCGAATAATACTTTCTGCAAATGCTTGAAACATAGCATCGCCCTCATCAAGCTGATGAAACAATAAAATTGATAGTCGCTGCTGTTGTAACTAAAAGATCCTCTAAAGGGGACACACCAGAAAGTCGAAGCCGTCATCTCTCTGCGTATACGGAAGTATCGACCTGAGCTCTCACGACCCTCGCATTTAACCCCTAACAGATATCATTTGTGGTATACTCACCTGTAAGACTGAATACCTGGGATTCTGGATACGGGAGTATATTCAAAAGGTGGGACACATGAATGAGCTAAGTTCATAAGACATCTAAATCGTATCCTGAATAGATTGAAATCTGTGTGAGAATTTAAGATGGATCAGTATATCGACAATCGAGGTGAATTGTTTAAGTCTGAGTATGATATGGAGCTTAACGGTACTTGTAATTTTTCTGAAAAGCTGATATGATTCCCTGACACGCTCATCAAAAATACGTTTGTAAATAGTTTACTTTGTTTAATTTCTGCAATTTAAGTTTCTGTATTTCATTTCTTAGTTTAGAACACGTTATTAAAATCCAAAAAGATTTTATTTCTGCTTTATTTTTTGACAAACCAAAGTGGAGAGTTAATCGTTGGATTCTCGTAGATTGAAGTAGATGCAGGAAAAGTTCTGAGCTGAAGAATGAGGAGAGCTTACTTTGTCAGTGTTTGAGTGATTTACAAGTTAAAACAAGTTCATTAATTTGATGCTTGTTACATTTTTCAGAAAATGTTTGAAAATGTTTTTACAAAATCAGTCTGTATTGTCAAACGTTCAACCAAGGTCATTAAATTGGACTTGGTAGATTAATTGAGTAATCAGGGTCATTAACTTGGACCTGAATACTTGAGTGGATTTCTAGTACTGATAGATTGTGTGATTTTGTGAAGAGAAAAGTTTGTGATGATTGATGTTTGAGACACAGGTTTTGAACTTCATCATTCCCACGGAAGCTAATTGTCAAAGCTTGAACCAGATCAAGACCTCAGATTCTAGCATATTGAGAGGGGGAGTCTGTGAAAGGGGGAGTCTGGATCAATGGTCAAAGGGAAGTCTAAAGATGAAGCCAGGACAAGATGCTGAAACTGTGAGGATAAAGTTTTTACGAATAATAGACAGAGAGGTGGAGAAAAGACCAAGACTGAAGACTCGGAGCTGAAGACTTCGTCAACATCCAAGGGGGAGTCTGTTGGTGCACGGAATGTCTGTTAACTACGTTTGCATTGAGTCTTAGGTCAAGATAAGTCAAAATAGGAGCTTGAAAGTGAAAATTAGGTTTAATGTATAGGTTTCGCTCATGTGTACAAGTTTGTGTGAGGTTTTGCTTATTTAGACATTAGGGTTTCGCTCTTATGGTTCTTGGGGGGTTTCGCTTATGATAACATATGGGGTTTCGCTTATTTGGCTGTTCATATAAGCGAAATCAGCTGAACTATAAATACCCTCATGTGTGATTTCAGTTGGTAACCTTGGAGCGAAACCTAGTCATATGCGGTGTAACGAAACTCTGTCAAAATCAATTCAGAAAGCATAAAAAGAGAAGGAATTGAAAGGAATTGCTGTGTTACTTCATTTACATTGATTCCGCCTTTGTATTTGGAGATGAACTACCTTATACTGACTGTTTAGGGTCGCAAACCGGTCCAACAATATTATTATAATATTAAAATCACTATTCATTTCATCTTCAAAAACACTTGCAAAATTCATCTTTGGTGTGCCTCGTTCTTAATCAGCCATAGCATTGTTGTCGTGACACTCAGTTTTGTTTTTTGTATTTATATGGATTATATGGGAGTATAAGCTATTATAATTTGAGTCCAATACTATTTCTCACGAACTGGCTGTGACAACCCTCACAATTACAGGTATCCGTACACTTAATTAATATTAAATTTGTGCTTAATGACTGTGCTTGATTACAACCGATGGTTAAACTGCTTTCTGATTTCTGTTACATACATACATACATACATATGCATCACATTTCATATTGTCACTCCATTTATTACACCCAAACTTTAGTAACAAACTTGATGCACAAAGCACAATTAGCACAGCGAGCGGATAACCCAGAAAACATGCTGACAATGCCAGCACATAGACAGACAACGTTTTTTAGGCCAGTATGAGCCAGAGACAGGACACTACACTAGTAGGGAGTGTAGGGAAGTGAGGACCATAAAACTGCGTCATTAGGTAATAGTTAAAGTGTCGGGAAGTGCCTAAAACACACTTTAAGTGCAGAATTCTGCATTTTCAGCAAAAATTCAGCATTTAATATGCTAGTAATGTGCCAAAAATATGGCAGAATGGTCCTGTAAGCTTTCCTAAGTGCTGGGAATTAATTGTGACACAAAAAGTTATATAAAGGACACTTTACGGGATAATTAAGCACTTTAACGGAACGATACCCAACCGAACAACCGTACATTACCCGGAACACAAAAATATTGTTAAACACATTGTTTCACTTTTACTAAGCTAGTTATGATCCCCGAACACCATAACACATCGTACAAAATATCTAGTAACTTATATCACTAACTAAATACTTAAAACCTAACTAGTTAACATAACTATCCATTGCATCCCAACTAAACCAACCCCCCCCCCCCCCCCAAAACCGGTTATGGAGTGGCCCCACTCCTAGATTTTATTTGAATTGTTTATTTTATTATGTTGGTTTTCTTGAAACACTTTACACAAAGGTTAATGAGGGATTAGGAGATTATAAGTTTAACTTGGAGTTATAAGATTCATTCATCACATCAACACCATCACACTCTCTCCCTCTCTTCTTGGTTTCGGCCGAGATCAAGCACAAGCACCACCACCATCACCATCATCTTCAAGTCTTCATCATTCAATCTCTAGTGATCCTAAGGTGCAAGAAGCAAGATTGAGAAGCTAGGAAGCATTGGAGCTTGAAGGACCACTTCCTAGAGCTTTTATCCAACTTGTTCTTCATCATCTTCATCTTTGATTCATCCCTAGCCTTGTGCTACTGGTAAGGGTCTTGATCTATCTATATTACATCTATTTTATGCGGTTAAAAGAAGATACTAGTTGTTAATCTCAAAGAACACCAAGAACCATGAACTTGAAGCTTAAACGTATGCTTAAAACCATAAGAAATCATGATGTTCATGTGATGATATGCTTGTTGATTATTGTTTATTTGTGGATATGATGTTGATTATCATAAGATCTTGCTAGATCATGATTAAAAACATAATCTAGCAAGATGTAAGAAAGGAAAATGTGGTAGGATGATGGATCATCCACACATAAATCATGAACTTGAATGAATAAATGGTTTTCTTGAAAAATAAAGTTAAATAAGGTTGATAATCATGTAGATCTAAAGATCCATGAGTGGTTTTTCAAAAGAACCAAGTTAAAAATATAAGTTTCATTAAGTCTTGGATCTTACATATTTTTGGTGGATAAACAAGTGTGGAAACACTTGTGTAACAAGGAAATTTCATAAAGAAATATTGTTAGAAAATATGATTGGAAGTTGTAAACATTTAAACTCTTTAAAAATGAAGTTTTTAAAGAACTAATCACATTATAGGGTAACAAGACTTACTAAGAATATTAGTAAGTTACTACATATTTTTACAAATATTCAAGTTCATGAAATAGTAGTTATTACTTGATTTTGGCAAAAAATGGTAAGTGAAGGTTAATTGTTGATGATTGTGAATGGATTATGATGATTTTTACAAAAGAAAATGATATGCTTATAAGCATGGACACCTCCATTTACAAAGGAAACCCTGGCGAAATTTTCTAAAAATCCGACACATAGAAAATATTTTTCTAACAAGTGTTTACAAATATATTTTTAACTTTGTTTTCAAAATAAACTTCACCATAGTTTTTATTACAAAAATACCAAGTATCGGAGGTTGATTTTACAAATAAAAATGGATAAGTATATATTTAAAATATATATTTTATACAAGACACTTGTGTGAATATTTGTATATTTTGTGAACTAGTTATATTATTTTAGGGTAAAATAATATAACTTAACAAATACCATGGAAATTACAACTCCAAAATAATACCAAAAATATCAAGGAATAAAATATTTAAGTTACATGTATAATAATGTGAAGCCGAGCTAGAAAACGTTACTTATGAATTATTCCAGAAAATACTCTTACAAATATATTTTTGGTGAAATATTATTTTGGAAACTAAAGAAGTAAAAATATATTATTTTTGGAAAAATACATATATTTTGGGAATACGTTATTTTGGACAAATAAGTTAAATACATTTTTCCTAAATGGGACTTAAAGTATATTTTTCGAAACTACAAATGTACATGTATAAATACCCCCATCCTTGGGAAGGAAATACGGAAGTTAAAATACTTGAGAAGTATGGATACAAAATAGTTGCCTAACTATTATTGCTAAACCCTAAAAACAAAACTTAAGTTAGAATAATTATTATTATTTTAACAAGAAGTTACCATTTGGAATAATAACAAAGTAACGTAACTCAAAATCTTCATACTAAGCAGAGGCACAGCCCGCTCGTCTAATAGACAATAGTATGTTGTAGGTTGTCGCATAGCGGACCAAGTTTGAGTTGACGATACGATTCAGGAGACGCACTTCAGTGAGCTCATGTCCCCCTTTTCTTTAAACTGTTTTGTTTACTTACTTCAGGGGTGAAATACATGTTACAAAGGGATACTTACAATGTTATTGGTATGATTAGCCTAGGAAAGAACCATAGATCATGTGATAGGGTAGGCGGATACTTAGGACCATTAATCCTCGTATCAGGACCGAGGGGCATGAGTGATAGATCTATTTGGGTGTAGCGAACCCACACCCATGAGGCTGGGGCGGCCCATAGTGGTGACTATGTCTTCCAGTCGGAAGCCCGATACAACTTTGCTAGGTTTGAGTCTTCCTACACCGTCACACATATCAGTGGCCTTGCAAACTATTGGCGATCTTTTCCTTGTTTGCAATCATACTGGGATATACATACATACATACTTACATTGTTTACAAAGGTTTATACATACTCACTTACACATGAACTTGCTCGACTTTTGTTGATTTTTCAAACTACATGTATTTCAGGAAACTAAGGGATCTAGCAGGTGTCTGCATGCGTGTTAAGCTGCGTTGAATAAAGATGTCATCCAGGGTAGTAGGTTTAGGAGGTGTAATCCTTACCTGGACGGGTTACATGTCTTTAAACCACGTTTTATTTAAAGTCTTTTGTTGTGTCTTATGAACACATTTTAAAACAAGTATGGTTTGTAATTTATTATAAGTGTCGACATTTCCAAACAATGATGATGGGGTATTATTAAACTCAATGAATGGATGAACATCTTGTGTTTTATTTTCATATGGCATTGTTATGATTTTTGCTATGGTATTAAGAAGTCACACCAAAATAATCCACGCTTCCGCAAAAGCCGATGTAACAACTGCCACTAAAATCCATAATTGGGATGGTAATTAGCTATTAAGGAAACCCTAATTGAGAAACCCAAGTAATTCCGCATAAACCCTAAAATTTTCATAACAATCGGAATTAGGATCAGGGCCCCTAAAACTCAGGGGGGGTTAAACCCTAGTGACGTTTATTCTCTAAACTTGCTGGAGAAGTAAAATTTCGTGTGATTAACAACTCATCCAAGCTACTGGGACACGAACCTACCCTACCCTAAATTGTTACCCGTCGCGCCACGCGACAGGACCAGGTTTCCCTGTCGCGACACGCGAGGGAACACATTTTTCAGATATAAATAGGGGGCAGTGGCACTTGAACTTTGGTGGTAAATCGACGTCCAAATTCTCTGTAACCATCGAGTTATAGCGAATATCGTTCACACAAAACACACACCGATCACGAAGTGCTGCCGCAATCAGGGTAATAACTCGATCGCTATTACGATTCAACGTCCGATCGATTATAACTATCCAACGATAGTCCAGGTGCTGCTCAATTGAGCTTGTACTTTGATTATTCGTCGTGATTTCGACTTGAATATTTGAGTGCTGTTCGAATTCGGACTATGCTCTGTTATTCGTTGTGAATCCGATTGAATTATCGAGTATTGCACTGATTAATCGTTGTGAAGGTTTAATCTCGTGAATTGACGTAATTGCTGTATTAGTTACTAACCTGCCTGTGTGTGCATTGTGTTAAATTAGGTTTAATCAAGGCTAATCAGTAGGCTTATATCTATCGCTCGTTAATCTGCAATGTGAGTCATTCTTCTTTTTAAAGTGTTTTCTCACAGTTTGTGAGTAAGTATTACAATACCTCAAATTATTTTCAAGGTTATAATTACAGGGATTAAGTCTTTGTAATCACCAAATTACAGCTGGTATGTGGGGTATTGTGCACATTACTATTTTTATCACTCTATGTGAGTGAGTATTACTCTATGTGAGTGATTATTACTCTGTGTGAGTAAACCGTCATTATTGGGGCAACGGGACCCAATAGTGGTATGACCACAGTCACAGATCCGGTCGAGTGACAAATACCCATTCTTGATAATTGGTTGATAGAAACATTGTAATCGCTCTTAATACTGTAAATTTATAACTAACGGGTCGTTTTAGAAAAATGGAATGATTCACTCAGTATTTCCCCGCTGACAAAACCTTTTTCAAACATGTTTCAGGTGATCTATGTGATCCAGGAAAAGTGCAGTAAAGCACTATCGAGCTCAGAGAAGTGGCTCAGTGTAAATAAATGAATAAAACATGTTTTGGAAAATAAAGATTTCTGTGTGAAATCAACTTATTGTAAATTATGGGATTCATCCCTTAAAACTTTGTGTAATATATTAAACGAGCATTTTCCGGTGAAAAGATCCTGTTGTAAAAAGACTTCCGCTGTCACATAAATTAAATACCACGGGTACCACGGGAACTGCCTCGCGGCCCCCAACTCCGTCCAGGGTGGGGTCGGGAGCTGCGACAGAAGGTGGTATCAGAGCTAATAGTTAAATTGAGCCACTGATCGAGCCACTGATTTAAGCCTATTACGGAATTAAGTATTTAACAAAATACTTAATCCTATTAGTTAGCATTCTGTGATTATTTGTTAGTTACAGTATGGGTAAACAAAAGCTGTCTGCTATCTACCACAAACTAGATGTTGCATCTTCTCCTAAAAACCCAGTAAATTTAGAAGAAGGAATCTTTGTCCGCAATGCAAACTATGAAAATCCTCTTTCCCCAGAGAAAAGGGATTCGATACTTAAAAAGAGTCAGGAGAAAAAGAAACCCCGAACCAAGAGAGTTAGGTTTAACCCAGAAGTCCAAGAGTTGGGTAATAATACACCTTGGGAAGATAAAATAAATAAGAAATGGGCAAATCTCTATATGCTAGCTACTGTAGCAGAAAATGCCAATTTCTAAATATCCGATAAGTTGGATCTAGTAAGAGAAATCACAATCCAGTAAATAAATAAAATCCTAGCGTGTTTATTTCTGTTGTCCTTTGTATAAATTGGTATGCAATAAAACTTCAGTGTTTGTTTGTTAAACTTTGTTCCAAAGTTTTAACATTGCATTCTTGTATTTTGCATATATACTATGCAGCATGAATGAGATGTCGGAAGCATTCCAGAATCTCAACTTATATCCAGTGCCTATTGAAGTCTCTCACGACTTTACTGGTTACATTGCTGACATAGAAGAACCCGTGGAATTCAAAACTCCACCGCTGGAAAAAGCCAAACCTAAAAAGAAAAGAAGATACGTAGGGTGGAGGAAAGTACGCCGTAGAAAACCAACTACTAGGAGACTTCCTAAAATAGAAAATCCTATGAGCATGAGCAAGGGAAAGGAAATAGAAACTGGAGAAAGTTCAAAACCACCAGAAAAGGAAATAGGAATAGATCTTAAGCAAAAGGGAATAGAAATTGGCGAAAGCTCTAAACAGCCTGAGGAAATCACGTTCCAGGACGAAATAGATCGCCTACTGGAAAATTGTGATGTTTTAGAGCCTCTCAACGATAATCTCTTCTCTTACCCGGCTACAGTTCAATTCCCACTAAACCTAGGACCATCTATTCCAGACCCACTAGTTCATACCAGACCATTAGGCCAAATGGAGGAATGGTGGACCAATGACTGGCAATTTCAAAACATAGTCAACAGTCCTTATAGTTTTCTCCCACAATTTGACCCAGAATGTCACACCCTGTCTTTTGCGGAAGCGTATGATGTGTGACTAGCTTGTTATCATTGCATTCGATCATAATAAACAACTACATGATTTAAAACGATGTTCATCCATTCGGAAAATTTTGAGGATCACAAACACTTGTCATTTAAGTTTTAAAACACAACCTTCATCTAGGTTACAATTCAACAAAAGTGGATGACATCTAAACTTGTAGTCTACTTCTAGTTACAACACTTGCGCCCAAGATCCATCCTGTCACCTGAAATACATGTAATTTTGGAAAACATCAACATAAAGTTGAGCGAGTTCATGCGTTTTGCATACCGAGTATGAAAACATGGTATGTATCTTGTATAAATAAAGTATTCTTGCAAAAATCAAGTTTTCTTGTGTACACCACGTACTAATTGAATGTTTGTACAAAGACATTTCGGCATGTGAGGACATATGGAGCATTAGTGTTGGCTCCTTTAAGGCATGTGAGGACTTATGGAGCATTAGTGTTGGCTCCTTTAACTATGTCGATTACCCTCGACTGTGTCGATTAACCTCGACTGTGTCAATTTCCCTTGACTGTGTCGATTACCCTCGACTGTGTCGATTTACCTCGACTGTGTCGATTTACCTCGACTGGGACACCGAAGCACTCAAGAGGTCACATAAGGACCATGAGTGGGGCTCGGCCGTACCCGTTAGATCTAACCCTCGTCCCTAATTACTGAATGTTTTTAATGGCTTGGTACTAGTTTTCACCAAGACTTTATGGCATTTTTAGTATTAAGTCTATGCTCACATGATCTAGTATTTTCTAGGCATTTCCTAAAGCACATCATACTTGGTTCTCGTTCTCACCAAGTGTGCTTCTCGTATTTTTGTATTCTCGATTCGTATTGCACTCGGTACTCGTTCTCACCAAGAGTGCTTCTTGTATTTTTACTACTTGTAAAAAAATTATAATATTTGTAACATGTATTTCACCCCCGAGAGTTATAAAACCAAAAACAGTTAAAGAAAAGGGGGAGCATGAACTCACAACTTTGCGTTCCTGCGTCGTAAACTTCACCGGAGTTGCTTATCTAGCGTCGTGATCTAAACGCGTTTTATTAACGTTAGTCACTAGACTTGTATTACACAAGTGCAAGTCACTATCTTTTGTATTTGTGTTCTTGTGTTAAAAATATTTATATTTTTAACTATTTGTCTTATATCATTTTCTCAAAAATAAATATACGTATCTTGTATTTTGCACCCGAATTATGTATTTTGTCCAAGTAATATATTTTCATAAATATATCCTCTTGTATGTCTCTAAGCATGTTGTATGTGAATTTTCATGTTTATACTCCTCATGAGTATTTAGTGTATCTTTACGTCTCAATACGCTAGCACGTATAACACATACTATATACACTTAGCACAAAAGTTGGTGATAAAATAATATATATTTTTCTCTCAAAAATATACATATTTATATCCACTTTTATTTTTGAAGAAATCCTCATTTCTTATCACCAAAAATTAGGGAAACCTTGGTAATACCTTTAAATACATTTTTAGGGAATAAGTTCTTCAAAAACTTATATTTTTCTAAGTGTCAAAATTTATAAAAATTTTGACAGAGTTTCCCCTAAAAATGGAGGTTTCCCATGTTTTCAAAACATGTGTTTATTTTCTTTTAAATCGTCAACAATCATCAACAACAATTATCAACAATAATCATCAACAACAATTATCAACAATAATCATCAACAACAATCACTAATTTTCCCCATTTCATGAACTTGCATATTTACAAAAATGTGTAGTAATTTACTAGCACATTTAGTAAGTCTTGTTATCTTTAAAAATAAGTTTAATTTCTTAAAAAAAAAACTTTATTTTTAAAGAATATGAAGTTCCACAACTTCTAGTCGGTTTTTACGAAAATTATTTCTTTGTTAAAACTTTTGTTACACTAGTGTTCGCACACTTGTTTGATCACAAAAAATCACTTTTGTTTGTGTAAGATCCGGATTAGAACATGTGATTTCTTTTGACGCTTGGTCTTTTGAAAATACCACTTGTGGACACATAGATCGGCTAGTTTTAGACACTATTTCATAAGTAAAAATACTTTTACACAAGTTCATGTTTCTTGTGTGGTAGAGTTTCACCTTTTAACCCTTGCACCATTTCAAACAAGCTTATGTCAAGATCCATGATCTTAACCAAACAGGGTTAAATGATGATCCGAGCTACCACAACGTAGATCGGGCCTAAATAATCACAAATTTCAATTACTACAACATTTACACAACTAGTGAGCTTTTAACCATCATTTTTCATGTTTTTAGTAGACTTTAATGCACCATTTTGTAAGATTTCGAGTTTTAATCATTACACATCACATTAACCACTTCAAAATAGCTCAAGAATGTGTTTTAAGCAACATACCACTAGCTCGAGGCTAGGGAAGTATCTAGACGCGAATGTGGTGGATAAAAGCTAGAGAAAGAGGTCCTTCGAGCTCCGAGTGCACCAAGCCTTCTTATGCGTGACACTTGACACTTGTATGATGTTGGAATGTGAAGAACAAAATCGAAAAATATGATGGATGATCAAGGGGTGTTCGGCCGAAAGTTTTTGAGGGAGAGGAGAGAGTAGTTTTGTGGTGTTGGGTGGTGAATTGTCTAGTGTGCCATCTCAAGGTATTTATAGACATTCCATATGGCATATTCCTAGCATATTCCTGGCATATTCCTGTAATATTCCTAGCATATTCCTGGCGTATTCCTGGAATATTCCTAGCATATTCCTGGCATATTCCTGGCATATTCCTGGAATATTCCTAGCATATTCCTAGCATATTCTTTGGAATATTCCTAGCATATTCCTAGCATATTCCTGGAATATTCTTAGCATATTCCTAGCATATTCTTGGAATATTCCTAGCATATTCCTGGAACATTCCTAGGTTTTCTGCGTTGTCTGCGTTTTGCAGTGTAAGCACTGTGTCGCGTAGGAACACACGGTACGTGCTTAAACTTGAAAAATAACGTTTTTAAGCGTTTTAATTTATTTTTCAACACGAACCTGATTAAAATAAAATTTTAATCATAACAGAATATTTGTGGGATTAAATATTATCCGGGCGGCCATCAACGTTCGTTTCGCAGTTTTGTCGCAATTAGTTCTGCTCTTAAAGTGTGTTTCGGGTGCTTTTTAGTGCTTATTTTTGCTTTCATATAGCATATATATTAAACCCTTGTATGTACTCTTGGGTTTTAATGTATTCTTGTTATTGGACCTACACCTAGGCTCCAATTTTATTGTCTGACTGCTTTCTGCAGTTCCGTTGACACAGTGTGTCTTACCGGTGAGTTTACTAATATTTTTGACGCAACGCTCTCGTTTTTTGCATAAAGCAATATTTTGTAGTATAAAACGTACATGAATTCACTTGTATGGAATTCAGAAACTTATTTCTCTTGTAAACTAGATTATGTATGTTCATTAAGGCACAGATCACTGTTCATTTAGTGTACGGAATGTACGGAAAAGTGACGGTTGTCACAGTCTCCCCCCGTTAAAAGAATTTCGTCCCGAAATTCAAGCGATGCCATCGGTCGCAGGGGAGTTGTGAAACCAATATGGTCACTTATATTTGAAACACGTCTTTGTGTTCTCATGTCATGTATTTTATCATGCTCAAGTAAATCAATCATGTCTTTTCTGCATTTTGTGGACTCTTGGTCCGAAACCTCAACAGGTTGTATAGTATATCATTGACGTGAATCTTATTTGTGGGAACTATGACTGTTCCTTGCGTCAGACTCCTCTAAAGACTAGACACATGAATGTATCGCGATCACTACTGATCTTTTTCTGGAAGCTTCATCTTGTGAACAATGGTTCTGATCCCTACACCGGGGATTCAATCTTTTCGTTTTCCAATTCACACTACGCCCTTTCTAGGCGCGGCTCTCAATTTAGTCGTGCTTCTTGTCTCAAATTCTTACGATTTCTGCCTCTCATCGGCGTAATCTTTCTGTGTTCTGCGGGCTGTCTTGATATAATCGCATATATGAACGACCTTGCCTCTAGATTTTTCCTGGACCATCTCGGCCAGTTGATCCATTATTCCCGGTCTCCGTTCAACACAACGGGAATTGACTCATTACGTTCCATCTAAAGCTTTACACAAAGCGGTTTAGACGGCGGCGTGATAAATACTGTTGTAGGAAGACTCTACTAAGGGTAAGTGAGTGTTCCAACTTTTTATCAAAGTTTATCACACAAGCACGCATCTTGTTCATACAGTCTGCATCGTTCAACAGCTCAGTTCATATTCGAGTTCTTACGATCATCGGTGTGCTGCAATCCCTTGCGATCAGTAAAGATCGTGCAACGTTTTCTTTCAGGTAATAACGCCCAGTTTGCTGCGCGCAATGACTGTACCTATCTCAAGGGTTCTTCTCATGATTCCTTAATCAATGTGCCACGTATGTAATGTCGTGGTCTTGTTGCATCGGCGTACAATCGAGACTTTGTCGAGAGGCGTCACATAATTGCAACTCTAGCTCCTTAGCTCTTGGTTGCAGGGTTGGCATGAATCTCGTTCTTATCCATCATGGATCTGAAAGTTCTCACTTCGCGAATTCGAAATCCGCTTTTCGTCATCATAGCGCTTAACTGTTCTTTCTCTAAGAGTTGCAAGGTAAATTGCAGTTGTTGCTCACGACCTTCCTTGGTCATTGGCCATATGAGAATGTAGTCAATAAGTATATGGCTTATCTAGGTATGGCTTACACGTTCGATTTCATGAGGTCCATGAATATTGTCGATGCATGTGTTAGGCCAAATGGTATGACAAGGAACTCGTAACTTCCAAAGCGAGTCCTAAAGGTCGTTTCAGGGACACTTCCTTCTGGTATACGCAGTCATGGACATCCTGTCCTCAAGTTGATCATTGGGTGGCAACTAGGATCTTATGATTTTGTCTGTTTATGTTGCCAGTCGTTGGCAAAGGATTCTGATTCTCAATTCTCAGGAATTTACGCAAAATGGAACTGCCAACCTTCTCCTCATATCCCTAACTAAAGGCGTCATGTCCTTAACTTCCTCTGTCTGGTAGCTCTTGCAGTTACGTCCGGAGCTCATGCTTTACGGACGAAGTTAGTCGGTAAGACATTATTCGACACTGGTGCTGCTCTTGGCACGTGGTTTATCCTAAACTTCTCTTGACGCTGCGAAGGGGCATTTCTGGCAAGTCTTTTGAAAAGGCTACTGGAACTTCTTCCATCGCGGGGATGTTCCCAGGTTCTGCAGTCTACTCAGAGGCATTTCTATGCCTCTTCGACCAATGAAGGATGTCGTAGATCTGCCGCCTTATGGGGTCTAGCATCCTTGCGCCTATTACAGTAAAGTTGGGTTTCATCATTCGCACGAGGGATGCGTCTGATTTTCTCGTATTGACGACTTCAGCTGCATACTTGGATTTCCGATCCATGCTGATTATTATGACCTCACGAGTCAATGGTAACAGAAGGTTACGGCCCTCTGAGTGCCTAATCACGATCCTTAATCGCTTCGACTGTTTAAGCTATCCTTCTATATGCCCATTTCTAAAGAATACGGGACGTCTATCTTACTTGAGACTAGGCCAAGAAGTTTCTTAAGTTCTAAGCATGCAAGGTTAAGGTTGATGCCAGTATTAGAAATAGATGCATAAGGGTGGTTAATAGGGAACGTACCCGTAACCGCATCTGGATCCTAGCGTGGTTCACGAGTTTCGATCGTGAAAACCCTTCCTTGCTTGTTTCTTCTTTGGGCAATCTTTCCTAAAGTGCCCTGCTTCACCACATTTGTAGCAACCGGGTATTCTCTTATTTCTTCCATCTGGGTCCTTCGCCCAACAGGCGTCCCTGTTGTGCCCTTCTTTTCCACACTTTCCACACCTAGGCTTCAGACATCGGCCTTTATGGTGAAAAGTGCATTCTCTGCACCTCGGCTTAGTCCCCGAGTAAACATTACCACCTGCCCTATTAATGGCTCCATCAGTGCTCCTGCCATGTGGCGAATTCACTTTCTTTCTTTTGTTTGCTTTAGAGCTTCCATAGTCGAGTTGGGTGCTCATCTTTAGGTTTGAGGACTTCCTCTTCTTGTTGCTTGACGACTCCACATGAGTCTCTTTCTTGTTATCCTCAGATTCCGAAAATTTTCCCGCACGTAGAGCCTCTTCAGTAAGGGTGACACTCATATCGATAGCCTCTGCGATGGTTGAGGGTTTTGAGGTAGTAACCATGCCCCTAATCTGGGGTGTAAGTCCCCAAATGAATCGTTCTATCCTCTTGAATTCCGGTTTGACTAGGTAGGGGACGACCCTAGACAAGTCGTGAAATCGCAGGACGTATTCAGGAATCTTCGGTCCGTCCATTTTCAAATTCCAGAACTCCACCTCAAGCTTCTGGATTTCAGTCCTAGAACAGTATTTCTTTTCCATCATTTCCTTGAGCTCGTCCCAGCTCAGTGCATAAGCAGCATCTGCACCAAGGGTCTGAACCTGAAGGTTCCACCATGAGAGTGCGCCATCCAGAAATAACCCTGAGATATAGGTAACGCTTTGTTGGGGTGAACAGTTACTCATTCTTAGAACTGAGTCCGTCTTTTCTGTCCAACGAACAAATGCAACGGCACCTCCTGTGCCATCAAAATTCAAAGGCTTGCAGTCCAGGAACTGTTTATAGGTGCAGCCAGTTGGAGGGTTATTCTCAGTCGTGCCATTGATGTGCTTAGAGCGGAGGGCTTCATGTCGTGCAATTGCCTGCGAGATGCATTCTTGCAGCTCGGCTTCTGTTCTTGGTAGCGTACTGGTGTTTGTGTCTCGCCTGGGCGGCATTCCCTTCTGCCAAAACGGTATGAAGTAGGTTAGGCAACATTCCAGGTGTCTATGAGGTACATAGCACCATAAGCCATTATTTAATCACCCAATTTCACATGTATACATAAATACTCAATGTATGAGCGGGAAACAGTTACTGAGCCTTCACTTAGGCTTGCCAACTTGGCTTAAAACGAACTTGAGGTTACATTGCCTCGGTCATTTAGGTTTCAGTTATTTCCCGCTACATTGGTTTTCTTAGGTTTTTGGCTTTACTGGGGCGTACATTTTCCCTTAAAGGGGGTTGCTCGTGTATGGGTGATAGAGAGTGCAAAGTCGCTGAATCTCTTGAATGTTTCTCATCTTCACTTGCTTAAATGTCGTTTTCCTCAAACGTCTCGTACGCAGGTAGAAGTGTCAGTCACGAAGTAGGCTGAGACAGGCTTCCTACTTTCTTACGTGCTAAAGCACTGATCTATGTGATGTTCTACCAGATGAAGGTGAGGACACCTATACATTGAATTTGGTGTGGTTTTCATTAACTCGACCCGTAGAGTCCACCAGGATTTCTGTGCACTACAAGTCGTTAATACGTGGGCCCCCGTAATAATAAATTGTCTTGCACAGTTACCCCAATTTTCTCTCGTCCAAGCAGATGATTGATCTAGGAGGGGACACTACTGTCCTTACACTCCTTGCCATGGAAAGGACCATTGCGGAGGTCCATGCGCTAACATTCGTTACTGTTATGCGCGTATAGGCACGATGATTAGATGGAATAGGAATGGAGAGAATTCCTAGTAGTTGGAGGGGCACCTTCGTGATGAATACTTCATCTTCCTTTTCTAGTCAAGTATGTTGTCAATTTTGCTTCACATAATCCGGAGGGATCTCGTCCCGTTGATTAAGAGTTCGTTCAAGGTCGCCGCCTCTGCCTCGTCATCACCACCGTAGTTTGGCATCTTCACGTTCGAGAGGGAAGAGCAGCCATCTCCTACGGAAGTAAGCTCAGAGTCTTGTCTGGTAATCACTCCCAGCCACGAGCTTTGCAAAGGACGCGAGGTCGATAGCTTCATCGTGCGAGTCACGTACCGTAATAGGAGTCGGAGTCGAAAGAATTTTATTCACGTCAATAATCATTCCGTACACTTATTCGTATGCATGAATACAAATAACAAATATGCTACTTAGCATAATCAAGTAACTTAATGCATTATACCACGTATAACTCTCGTTTTGGGGGGGGGGGTCATTTTGTCAAGTCTAACTTTTGTAGACTATGCCTTGGTTGGCACCTTACTCTATGGGTATTCCTCACTAATGTCCTTGCCTTGTCTTTTCTTTGAAAAGTGTCTGACTCGTGGATCTTGGCGCTTTCGTGAATGCAATGAAAACCATTTTGTAAAATGTTTTTGTGAAAGCACTTTAGTGATTGTAGTCTAGACTCGAGAAGGAATCCTAGTTCACTACAATCGAAGCTCTGATACCAAACTGTCACACCCTGTCTTTTGCGGAAGCGTATGATGTGTGACTAGCTTGTTATCATTGCATTCGATCATAATAAACAACTACATGATTTAAAACGATGTTCATCCATTCGGAAAATTTTGAGGATCACAAACACTTGTCATTTAAGTTTTAAAACACAACCTTCATCTAGGTTACAATTCAACAAAAGTGGATGACATCTAAACTTGTAGTCTACTTCTAGTTACAACACTTGCGCCCAAGATCCATCCTGTCACCTGAAATACATGTAATTTTGGAAAACATCAACATAAAGTTGAGCGAGTTCATGCGTTTTGCATACCGAGTATGAAAACATGGTATGTATCTTGTATAAATAAAGTATTCTTGCAAAAATCAAGTTTTCTTGTGTACACCACGTACTAATTGAATGTTTGTACAAAGACATTTCGGCATGTGAGGACATATGGAGCATTAGTGTTGGCTCCTTTAAGGCATGTGAGGACTTATGGAGCATTAGTGTTGGCTCCTTTAACTATGTCGATTACCCTCGACTGTGTCGATTAACCTCGACTGTGTCAATTTCCCTTGACTGTGTCGATTACCCTTGACTGTGTCGATTTACCTCGACTGTGTCGATTTACCTCGACTGGGACACCGAAGCACTCAAGAGGTCACATAAGGACCATGAGTGGGGCTCGGCCGTACCCGTTAGATCTAACCCTCGTCCCTAATTACTGAATGTTTTTAATGGCTTGGTACTAGTTTTCACCAAGACTTTATGGCATTTTTAGTATTAAGTCTATGCTCACATGATCTAGTAATTTCTAGGCATTTCTTAAAGCACATCATACTTGGTTCTCGTTCTCACCAAGTGTGCTTCTCGTATTTTTGTATTCTCGATTCGTATTGCACTCGGTACTCGTTCTCACCAAGAGTGCTTCTTGTATTTTTACTACTTGTAAAAAATTATAATATTTGTAACATGTATTTCACCCCCGAGAGTTATAAAACCAAAAACAGTTAAAGAAAAGGGGGAGCATGAACTCACAACTTTGCGTTCCTGCGTCGTAAACTTCACCGGAGTTGCTTATCTAGCGTCGTGACCTAAACGCGTTTTATTAACGTTAGTCACTAGACTTGTATTGCACAAGTGCAAGTCACTATCTTTTGTATTTATGTTCTTGTGTTAAAAATATTTATATTTTTAACTATTTGTCTTATATCATTTTCTCAAAAATAAATATACGTATCTTGTATTTTGCACCCGAATTATGTATTTTGTCCAAGTAATATATTTTCATAAATATATCCTCTTGTATGTGTCTAAGCATGTTGTATGTGTATTTTCATGTTTATACTCCTCATGAGTATTTAGTGTATCTTTACGTCTCAATACGCTAGCACGTATAACACATACTATATACACTTAGCACAAAAGTTGGTGATAAAATAATATATATTTTTCTCTCAAAAATATACATATTTATATCCACTTTTATTTTTGAAGAAATCCTCATTTCTTATCACCAAAAATTAGGGAAACCTTGGTAATACCTTTAAATACATTTTTAGGGAATAAGTTCTTCAAAAACTTATATTTTTCTAAGTGTCAAAATTTATAAAAATTTTGACAGAGTTTCCCCTAAAAATGGAGGTTTCCCATGTTTTCAAAACATGTGTTTATTTTCTTTTAAATCGTCAACAATCATCAACAACAATTATCAACAATAATCATCAACAACAATTATCAACAATAATCATCAACAACAATCACTAATTTTCCCCATTTCATGAACTTGCATATTTACAAAAATGTGTAGTAATTTACTAGCACATTTAGTAAGTCTTGTTATCTTTAAAAATAAGTTTAATTTCTTAAAAAAAAAACTTTATTTTTAAAGAATATGAAGTTCCACAACTTCTAGTCGGTTTTTACGAAAATTATTTCTTTGTTAAAACTTTTGTTACACTAGTGTTCGCACACTTGTTTGATCACAAAAAATCACTTTTGTTTGTGTAAGATCCGGATTAGAACATGTGATTTCTTTTGACGCTTGGTCTTTTGAAAATACCACTTGTGGACACATAGATCGGCTAGTTTTAGACACTATTTCATAAGTAAAAATACTTTTACACAAGTTCATGTTTCTTGTGTGGTAGAGTTTCACCTTTTAACCCTTACACCATTTCAAACAAGCTTATGTCAAGATCCATGATCTTAACCAAACAGGGTTAAATGATGATCCGAGCTACCACAACGTAGATCGGGCCTAAATAATCACAAATTTCAATTACTACAACATTTACACAACTAGTGAGCTTTTAACCATCATTTTTCATGTTTTTAGTAGACTTTAATGCACCATTTTGTAAGATTTCGAGTTTTAATCATTACACATCACATTAACCACTTCAAAATAGCTCAAGAATGTGTTTTAAGCAACATACCACTAGCTCGAGGCTAGGGAAGTATCTAGACGCGAATGTGGTGGATAAAAGCTAGAGAAAGAGGTCCTTCGAGCTCCGAGTGCACCAAGCCTTCTTATGCGTGACACTTGACACTTGTATGATGTTGGAATGTGAAGAACAAAATCGAAAAATATGATGGATGATCAAGGGGTGTTCGGCCGAAAGTTTTTGAGGGAGAGGAGAGAGTAGTTTTGTGGTGTTGGGTGGTGAATTGTCTAGTGTGCCATCTCAAGGTATTTATAGAAATTCCATATGACATATTCCTAGCATATTCCTGGCATATTCCTGGAATATTCCTAGCATATTCCTGGCATATTCCTGGAATATTCCTAGCATATTCCTGGCATATTCCTGGCATATTCCTGGAATATTCCTAGCATATTCCTAGCATATTCTTTGGAATATTCCTAGCATATTCCTAGCATATTCCTGGAATATTCTTAGCATATTCCTAGCATATTCTTGGAATATTCCTAGCATATTCCTGGAATATTCCTAGGTTTTCTGCGTTGTCTGCGTTTTGCAGTGTAAGCACTGTGTCGCGTAGGAACACACGGTACGTGCTTAAACTTGAAAAATAACGTTTTTAAGCGTTTTAATTTATTTTTCAACACGAACCTGATTAAAATAAAATTTTAATCATAACAGAATATTTGTGGGATTAAATATTATCCGGGCGGCCATCAACGTTCGTTTCGCAGTTTTGTCGCAATTAGTTCTGCTCTTAAAGTGTGTTTCGGGTGCTTTTTAGTGCTTATTTTTGCTTTCATATAGCATATATATTAAACCCTTGTATGTACTCTTGGGTTTTAATGTATTCTTGTTATTGGACCTACACCTAGGTTCCAATTTTATTGTCTGACTGCTTTCTGCAGTTCCGTTGACACAGTGTGTCTTACCGATGAGTTTACTAATATTTTTGACGCAACGCTCTCGTTTTTTGCATAAAGAAATATTTTGTAGTATAAAACGTACATGAATTCACTTGTATGGAATTCAGAAACTTATTTCTCTTGTAAACTAGATCATGTATGTTCATTAAGGCACAGATCACTGTTCATTTAGTGTACGGAATGTACGGAAAAGTGACGGTTGTCACACAGAACCACTCCCAAATCCTCCCATGAGTAATGAAAACCTAGCTGAACTCCGTCAGTTCGGTGAAGAACTGATAGGTACAGGTAATAGGATCAGGGAAATGGGAGAGCATCTAACTTGGAAGTACGAAGAGAGAGAGCATCGTTACTAGAACCGTCAGTTAAACCACAGAAAGCCGTATTGTATGATAGTAACTTAAAATTCTGTAAAATGGGCAATAAAACTCTGTAAAATACGGTGTGTATGGATGCATATACAATATACCATAACAAAGTAAAAGTCGAGAAATCGACAATTTTGGTTATACTTGTATATTGTGATAATCTATGTGTTTATCTATGTGAATCTTGTCATTGATAAGTTAGACACTAATAATTTTACCAACTAGCAGATGGAAAACGCTAACAATAAACCAATTAATGAAGTAAATCAATCTGAGCAAGAACCGGAAGATCAATATATAACTCGACAAGATATTTATTGAAGTCTATGGGGTTCCACTCTAAAACCAATTGGTGATAGAGGGAGTAACCCAAGATCTTATTAATACAACCGGAAGGTCTTATTCTTTCGATGTGGGATAGGGCTCCTCCAATACCCTCCCGCACGTGTAACCCGGTCTATCAAGAGGTGTACACGTGGCCTTAACCGGAGCTGACATAGAGCCATGGCTCTGATACCATATTGAAGTCTATGGGGTTCCACTCTAAAACCAATTGGTGATAGAGGGAGTAACCCAAGATCTTATTAATACAACCGGAAGGTCTTATTCTTTCGATGTGGGATAGGGCTCCTCCAATAATATTGAGCACTTTATCGCCCAAGGGATAGCTCATGCTATTCCAGAAATTGTGGCTGCTGTTCAGAAACCTGCCGAACCACAATTAATTCCTAGTAAACGTATTCCAGAAGATAACGGCAGTAACAGCATAAATGGAGGCGGCAATCATGACTATCATGATCCGCAACGGGCCCCACTCCCTAAGAGAATAAAAGGTGCAACGCCTGGTTGCACTTACAAAGAATTTCTTGCTTGCAAACCCGCAGAATTTGCAGGTAATGAAGGGGCAACTGCAACACTGCGTTGGTTAGAGAAAACCGAGGCAGTAATTGCAATAAGCAAATGTGCCAAAGAAGATCAAGTGATGTATGCATCAAATCTGTTCAAAGAAGGAGCACTCGAATGGTGGAACACGATCCTCCAGGCAAAAAGGAAGAAGGATAGCCTATGCCATGAGTTGGGAAGAATTTAAGAGTCTTGTAGAAAGAAAATTTTGTCCCGAATACGAGAAGGAACAAATGGCAAACAAGTTCCTGAGTCATCGTATGGTAGGTGTAGACTGCCGGAGCTATACTTCGACATTTTTTGAATACGCAAGGATAGTACCATCACTGGCTTCGCCAGAACCGGTACTTATTTCTCGTTACATCTGGGGGTTAATTAGTGAAATCCGAAACATCGTTAAAGCTGCGAGACCTCGTACTATTGACGATGCGGTAGAATTAGCTAATACCCTAACAGATGAATTGGTACGCACAAGAGAGGAAGATCGCAAGAAGGAATTAGCTCAAAAGATTACCCAAGGATTTCGTGTGGGTAATACTAAGAAAAGAGGAACCGGGCAATCCTCATCATCTCCGTTCTGCAAAATTTGCAAAAAGAAGCATTATGGACAATGCAACATGGTTTGCAATTTTTGCAAAATGAAAGGACATCGGGAAGAAGACTGCAGGAAGAAAACAAGAGTTTGTTATAATTGCAGAGAAAGGGGACACTTTCAATTTGAATGTCCTAAGATAGCTAAACCTGTAGTTAACCAAGCCAAACCAGCTGAAGGAACAACCAAGAGAAATGCCCGTGCATTCCAGCTAACCACTCAAGAGGCCGAACTCATTCCAGATGTGATAGCTGGTACATTCTTAGTTCACAACGTATTTGCAAAAGTATTATTTGACTCTGGTGCGAACCAAAGTTTTATAAATACTTTATTTTGCTAAGATCTTAATTTACCTTTAACCCCTCTTAGGCAAACCTTTACAGTAGAAACCGCAGAAAGATATTCTGTGAAAATAGATAAAATCTGGCAAGAAGGAAAAATAGAATTATCAGGCCATAAGTTTTCTGCAGATCTGTTACCAATGAATTTAGATGGGTTCGATGTAGTACTAGGAATGGATTGGTTAGTAGCCAACCATGCTCGAATCCTATGTGATAAGAATGCAGTAGAAATTCAAACCCCTTCAGGAGAAGTAATTTTAATTACTGGAGATAAACTTCGAAAGCCACTAAAATTCATCTCAGTAATGAAATTGGCTAGTTATTCAAGAAAGCAGGAAATGGTGTACATGATTTCAGTAATCATTAACACTAAAGATAAAGAACTCCAGGACATCCCCGTAGTCTCAGAATACCCAGACGTTTTTCCAGAAGAATTACCTGGATTACCACCTGATAGAGAAGTAGAGTTTAGAATTCATTTAATTCCAGGTACTGTACCAATAGCTAAAGCACCATAGAGATTAGCACCTACTGAAATGTTAGAATTGAAAAAGCAATTAGAAGAATTATTAAGCAAAGGATTCATACAACCTAGTTCATCCCCTTGGGGTGCACCAGTGTTGTTTGTGAAAAAGAAAGATGGATCGATGAGAATGTGTATCGATTATAGAGAATTGAATAAGGTTACAATTAAGAATCGATACCCATTACCTAGGATTGATGATCTTTTCGATCAATTACAAGGAGCTAGGTACTTCTCAAAGATAGATTTAAGATCCGGATACCACCAGTTGAAAGTACAAAAAGAAGATATACCGAAAACTGCTTTCAGAACTAGGTATGGTCATTATGAGTTTACAGTCATGCCCTTTGGGTTAACAAATGCCCCAGCAGCATTCATGGACATGATGAATCGAATCTGTAAACCATACTTGGATAAATTTGTGATCGTTTTCATCGACGATATACTTATTTACTCCAAAAGCCAAAAGGAACATTGTGAACACTTACACGTTCTCTTAACTCTGTTAAGAAAAGAAAGGCTTTATGCCAAATTCTCAAAGTGTGAATTTTGGCTGCAAGAAGTACAATTCTTAGGTCATGTGGTAAATCATGAAGGTATCCATGTAGATCCTGCTAAGATAGAAGCAATTATAAGGTGGAAAGTCCCACAAACAGCTATGGAGATAAGAAGTTTTCTAGGCTTAGCTGGATACTATAGACGATTTATCAAAGATTTTTCCAAGATAGCCGTACCATTAACTAAGTTAACCTGTAAAGCTGCTAAATTTGAATGGGGACCTAGACAAGAAGAAGCCTTTCAGATTTTAAAGCATAGATTGACGAATGCACCAATCTTAGCTTTACCCGAAGGAACAGAAGACTTTGAAGTATATTGTGATGCTTCAAAATTAGGATATGGATGTGTGTTAATGCAACGCAAGAAGGTAATTGCTTATGCTTCTAGACAATTGAAAAAGCACGAAGAAAATTATACGACTCATGATCTAGAACTAGGAGCCATAATTTTTGCCCTTAAAATCTGGAGACATTATCTGTATGGAAGTAAGTTTACTGTCTATACAGGTCATAAAAGTTTAAGATATATATTTGGGCAAAAAGAGTTAAACATGAGACAAAGAAGATGTGTCACACCCCCAAAATCCACCTGCGGAGTATCACCGCTTGGGAGCGTGACTGACCAGGATCAAGCCACCAATCATACAGAACATTGTATAAAGTAAAAGTAAACACATTATAATCCAAACCATTTCCATATGAAAGGTGTTTCCAAAACATAAGTAAGTTAACATTGTTTAGCGGAAGCGTATTATTGTAAAACCCATAGCAAATAAGTATCAAACATCAAAAGTGTTTAACAAGGTGATCACGATCCAAGCCCCACAACGACCAGCTCCTCCGTGTGCAAGCTCCAAGTACCTAACGATCTGCAAGGCATGTAACAGAATGATCAACAAACTAGTTGAGCGAGTTCACAGAAAGTAAATGCGTAATAGTAAGTTCGTTTGTAACAGGTGGCTCTACTGGGCCGTAATAGTGATCAGTATAGGTATCCTGCACATCCGAGGATAGTGATCAGTATAAGTATCCTTCACAACCGAGGATAGTGATCAGTATAGGTATCCTTCACATCCGAGGATAGTGATCAGTATAAGTATCCTTCACAACCGAGGATAGTGATCAGTATAGGTATCCTTCACATCCGAGGATAGTAATATAGTAATCTAGTCATAGTATCAGTAGTATATCTATTCAACCTTATCCTTTCAATCCCATTCCCAACACCCCGGGAATCCCATGCCTTGGTAAGAGTGTGAACTCACCTTGGTTTGCTCGGTATGCTAGGTTATGCACTCACAAGTAATTAATCAAGTCCTATTGTATGCACGTATAACAAATCAGTTCATGTTCGAAATGATACGCATGCAAGTCGAGTGTCACATAAATACAAATGTAAACATTCATCATCTAGCATGGCATGTCAAATAATTCAAGTATACCTTCCATCCCTCGAAACATGTTATAACCCATTATCTTTCGAAGGATGTCTATAATCCTACAATATCTTTCGAATCCAGCCTTATCTTTCGACGCACATCCACCTTTCGGTTCATGTGTCATCTTTCGGTCAAACAGTTATCTTTCGGTCTCAACTATGTTTCGTATACTAACATCTTTCGGTCAAAGTTATCCTTCGGTCAACACTACTATGGTTCGAAGGTCAAGCATCTTTCGGTCACATCTATGTTTCGTATACTAACATCTTTCGACACAATCAGTTACGTTTTCACAATCAGTTACGTTTTCACAGAAACAGAAACCCTAATCGTCTGCAGCCATCATCAACATTAACAATCATCAGAATTCATTTAGCACATCTCATCACAACGCAATCATCCTGAAATCATTGTCTAGCATGAACCCTAGTTTAAACGGATCCCAAAACCGACTAACACACAATATCGACACTAACAAAAATAATGGCCAATTCCAGATTAACGGCACTCATAAATCAGTATTCAACCGTAACGAGTTTCACATAGAATCATATATATATATATCCGACAACAACAATCCTATGGGAAATCTATATCCTCAATATCGTAACAAGAACCCTAATATTTAACATAAATTTCAGATTACATCAACAATCAAAACACACGACACGTGAGCACATACGCAGAGGAACGAACGGTCAAATCAAATAGATTTACTAACCGAGATGAGGGTTTGGTCACGCAAAGGTTTCCGGTGGTTTCTGGTTTGCCGTCACAGTGAAATAGCTCTAGGGTTGAGAAAAATGACAGTCGACTACGTGCATTCACGTATAAATACGTATTACAGAAATGGGCCAAGCCCATCTGAAAGACTGGGCCGAAGGATCTGAATTCCAGTCGAAGGATATGTTTCGTGGCCGAAGGATGTCGAAGGATAAAGTCCTTGGTCGAAGGATATGTTTCGAGATCCTTCGATCTGCATATCATGTTTCGATCTAGACTAAGTTTTTTTTTTTTATAATATTTCTAATATTATATTCTACCATAGCAAGTAATCACATATATGCAACACGACAATACGTTTCATTAAAACACAACGCGTACAATTTCAAGTCCACAATCCAGACAACTAAACAGTCAAAGTCAACGCGCATTTAATGCGAAAGTGAAAGTCAGAAACTCGAGTTGTCACATTATCCCCAACTTAAAAGAAATTTCGTCCCGAAATTTGGTACGCACTCACTGAGGAAGCTAGGTAAGTTACATTGTTCACTGGTTTTCCTGGGGTGTCACATCATCCCCCCGTTGGTTTGGAATTTCGTCCCGAAATTCAGTAGTAGTAGCTTCAGCCTCAGAAGTGGATGCATTGGTTTCGAATAGCTGGGGGTACTTTTCTTTCATCTGGTCTTCGCGTTCCCAGGTATACTCTGGACCACGCTGGGAGTTCCAACGAACTCGAACAAGAGGGATTCTCTTGTGTTTGAGGACCTTAACATCCCGGTCCGTGATTTCAACTGGTTCCTCGACGAACTGCAACCGCTCGTCGATAGTGAGTTCCTTAAAAGGAACTATAAGGGTCTCATCTGATAGGCATTTCTTCAGATTCGACACGTGAAATACATTGTGAACTGCACCGAGTTCAGCTGGTAGTTTTAGTCTGTAGGCTACTTTGCCAATCTTTTCTAAGATTTCAAATGGTCCGACGTACCGCGGATTCAGTTTGCCTCGTTTACCAAATCGAACCACACCCTTCCAGGGTGAAACTTTCAATAAAACCCGGTCCCCGACCTCAAATTCCAATGGCTTTCTACGCTTGTCCGCGTAGGCTTTCTGACGGTCGCGTGCTGCCGCCATGCGTTGTCGTATCTGTGCTATCTTTTCTGTGGCGTCCACTACAATGTCTGGACCCGTAATTTGACTATCCCCCACCTCTGCCCAACAGAGAGGTGACCGGCATTTACGTCCGTACAATGCCTCGAATGGAGCGGCTTGAATGCTGGTATGGTAACTGTTATTGTACGAGAACTCCACCAAAGGGAGGTGCTTTTCCCAGCCGTTGCCGAAATCGATAACACACGCTCGAAGCATGTCTTCTAGAGTTTGAATAGTTCGCTCAGACTGCCCATCCGTCTGAGGATGATATGCTGTGCTCATGTCTAATCGTGAGCCGAAGGATTTGTGCATCGCTTGCCAAAGCTCTGACGTGAATCGTGCATCGCGATCCGAAATAATAGAGGTGGGCACTCCGTGCCTCGAAACAACTTCTTTAAGATAAACGTCTGCGAGAGTGGAGAACTTATCCGTTTCCTTGATCGGTAGGAAGTGTGCAGACTTGGTGAGTCGATCAACTATGACCCATATTGTATCGTTCCCACGCTGAGATCTAGGCAGACCGGTAACAAAATCCATGGAAATTTCTTCCCATTTCCATTGTGGTATCTTAGGCTGCTGAAGTAGACCAGCTGGTTTCTGATACTCAACCTTGACTCTCGCACAGGTTAAGCATTTTCCAACGTATGTAGCGATGTGAGCCTTCATACTAGGCCACCAATAAGTAGTGCTGATGTCGTGGTACATTTTATCCGACCCTGGATGTACCGAATAGCGAGACTTGTGAGCTTCATCCATTACAAGTTCGCGTAAACCGCCATAAAGTGGGACCCAAATACGCCCCGTTACATAGTAGGCGCCGTCTTCCTTTTGTTCCATGCGTTGCCTTGAGCCGCGTAAGGCTTCAGCTTTGACGTTTTCGGGTTTCAGTGCTTCTAACTGAGCGGCTCGTATCTGTGCAGGAAGACTGGACTGAATAGTAAGTTGTAGCGCTCGCACGCGCTTAGGTAGGGTGTCTTTCCGACTAAGGGCATCAGCCACAACATTGGCCTTGCCTGGATGATACTTGATGGCGCATTCATAGTCGTTCAGAAGTTCAACCCATCTCCGTTGACGCATATTCAAATCCTTTTGCTTAAGAATATGCTCGAGACTCCTGTGATCGGTGTAAATCGTGCACTTGGTACCGTACAGGTAGTGTCGCCATATCTTAAGCGCGAAAACAACAGCTCCCAGCTCTAAATCGTGCGTCGTGTAGTTCCGTTCATGAACCTTGAGTTGCCGAGAAGCGTAGGCTATGACTTTATCACGTTGCATCAACACACATCCAAGACCCTGGATGGATGCATCACAGTATACCACAAAGTCATCTGTGCCCTCTGGCAAAGAGAGAATAGGTGCGCTGCACAGCCTATCCTTTAAGTACTGAAAGGCGGTCTCTTGCGTATTACCCCATCTGTAAACGATACCTTTCTGTGTTAGCATAGTAAGTGGTTGCGCGATCTTGGAGAAGTCTTTAATAAATCGCCTGTAGTAACCCGCCAAACCCAAGAATTGGCGTATTTCTGTCGGTGTACGCGGTGCTGGCCAGTTTCTGATCGAATCTACCTTGGATGGATCGACATGAATCCCATCCTTGTTTACCACATGGCCTAAGAAGTGGACTTCACGAAGCCAGAAGTCGCATTTTGAAAACTTTGCGTACAGTTGCTCCTTTCGAAGAAGTTCCAGGATAAGACGTAAGTGCTGCTCGTGCTCCTCCTGACTCTTGGAGTAAATCAGGATGTCGTCGATGAAGACAATGACGAACTTGTCTAGATAGGGTTTACACACCCTGTTCATAAGATCCATGAAGACTGCTGGCGCGTTCGTAAGCCCGAATGGCATGACAAGAAACTCGTAATGACCGTAGCGAGTTCTGAAAGCGGTTTTGGAGACGTCCTCATCCCGGACTCTCAGCTGATGATACCCTGACCTTAAATCAATCTTGGAATAGTAACACGACCCTTGCAACTGGTCGAATAGGTCATCTATGCGTGGAAGAGGATAACGGTTCTTCACCGTCACCTTGTTGAGTTCACGGTAGTCGATGCACATCCTGAACGTACCGTCTTTCTTCTTCACAAATAACACTGGAGCTCCCCAAGGCGAAGAGCTTGGACGAATAAAGCCCTTTTCCAAGAGCTCTTGTAGCTGCTTCGACAGTTCTTCCAGTTCGGTTGGAGCTAAACGATACGGTGCGCGGGCTATTGGTGCTGCTCCAGGAGCTAACTCAATCTGAAACTCGACTTGTCGATGAGGAGGTAAACCAGGTAAATCTTCAGGAAACACTTGAGGAAAATCACGCACAACTGGTATATCCTCCAGCTTCTTTTCCTTTGCTGATGCGTCAGTGACAAGTGCCAAAATGGCAGTATGTCCCTTTCGTAAACATTTCTGCGCCTTTAAGAAAGAGATGATGCCAACCACAGCACCACTCTTGTCACCTTGTACTTCGAGAGGTTCCTGACTGGAGCGAGGAATACGAATAACTTTTTCTTTGCATAAGATCTCCGCATGATGTTGGGATAACCAATCCATACCGATGACGACGTCGAAACTACCCAAAACTATGGGTATGAGATCAATCGAGAAAGTCTGACCCGCTAGAACAATACTACAACCCTTGACTACCTGTGCGGCTTCTACACTTTTACCATTGGCTAGTTCTACGACGTGTTTGGTGTCTAGAGGTGTTGGTGTACGTTTTAATAATTTACTCATTTTCAATGACATATAGCTTGTATCAGCACCCGAATCAAACAAGACAGTAACATAAATATCGTCGAGAAGAAACTTACCCATAACCACATTGGGATCATTCACTGCATCTCCTCGACCCAACACAAAAGCACGACCACGAGCTTCATTACCGTTGTTGTTGTTTCCCCCGTTGTTGTTGTTACCATTACCCTGATTGTTGTTATGGTTGTTGTTGTTCTGGTTTCTGTTCAGCTGAGGGCAATGCCTTTTGAAGTGACCCTCTGCACCGCAATGAAAACACCCTTTGTTACCATGCTGCTGATTCTGCTGTGCTTGAGGTTGCTGCTGATTCTGGTTTGCAGGTTGAGGGCTTCTACAATCTTTGGCCTCATGACCCGTCTTGAGGCATCTTTGACAACGAACCTGGTTACACTGGCCACGATGATGCTTGTTGCAGGTGTTACACTTTGGAAGATTTCCTCGATACCTTCCCTGTCTGTGGCTGCCTGAGGAGTGCTGACTTGGACTCTGGTAACTGTCTGTCTTTCGCTGTTGAGCTTGTGACTGCACTGAAGCTGATCCCTTGCTAGAATCCCCATCCCATTTTCTCTTACTTTCACTGGGAGTAGCAAGTGTAGTAGAAGCAGTGGCGGTAGCAGTAGCACTGATACGCTTAGGCAGTTTATTCTGATCCACTGCCTGATCGGTGATGCGGTGAGCGAGACGCTGGATTTCCTGGATGTTGTTGAGGTTAGCCGAGGTAACGTGGCTCTGTATTTCTGGTGCCAACCCTTTGAGATACAACTCAATACGCTTGTATGGAGGGTCCACCATAGTTGGACATAACACAGCCAACTCATTCGATCTCTTGGTGTAAGCTTCGATTTCCGAACCAACCATTTTCAAGTTATACAACTCATCCTCCAACTTGTGAATGTCTTCTCTAGTGCAGTATTCCTCTTGATCAATTCTTTGAAATCATTCCAGGGTGTGGCGTTAGCAGCTGCCAACCCTAAGATCTGCACTTGTGCGTTCCACCAAGTGAGCGCAATCCCTTCAAGTGTGCCAGTGGCGAACTTCACCCTGCGAGCCTCAGGGCATTCACACATTTCGAAAACCGACTCGAGCTTTTCAAACCAGTGGAGGAGTCCAACTGCTCCCTCCGTGCCACTGAACGAACTAGGACGACATTCCATGAAATTCTTGAAGGTGCACCCAGGTTGTTGCTGAGCGGGTTGACCTATTGTGTACGAATAGGGCAAAGTTAAGTACGAGAATTAATGTAGGATCTAAAGATCCTAGTGTCTATACTGCAGGATATACTACCTGCTTGGGCGGCTGCAACTGCCGCAGCAACGAGAGCCTCTAGCTGGGCTTGAGTCATGGTAATTCGTGCGGCCATTGATCTTCACATCAAAGGCAACATAAGTGAGAAAGGTTCGCGAATAGTGCGATGACAGAAGAGTGTAAGCACATAAGTATTCTCATGCCATAACAAGTTGTGAGCAAGGTAATGTAAGCATACTACGAGCAAAGTTCTATGCAAATTCTAGCATGTAGGCAATAGACATAAACCTTATTACCTAGGAAGTTGAGTCTTGCACGTGGAGCGAAGCGTCGTTGTGGATCGTTGAGAGCACTGTTCTGGTTATAGTCTGGTTTTAATAAAAACGTTTTCCCATATTAAAACCAAGTTCTCTATAACCAATGGCTCTGATACCAATCTGTCACACCCCCAAAATCCACCTGCGGAGTATCACCGCTTGGGAGCGTGACTGACCAGGATCAAGCCACCAATCATACAGAACATTGTATAAAGTAAAAGTAAACACATTATAATCCAAACCATTTCCATATGAAAGGTGTTTCCAAAACATAAGTAAGTTAACATTGTTTAGCGGAAGCGTATTATTGTAAAACCCATAGCAAATAAGTATCAAACATCAAAAGTGTTTAACAAGGTGATCACGATCCAAGCCCCACAACGACCAGCTCCTCCGTGTGCAAGCTCCAAGTACCTAACGATCTGCAAGGCATGTAACAGAATGATCAACAAACTAGTTGAGCGAGTTCACAGAAAGTAAATGCGTAATAGTAAGTTCGTTTGTAACAGGTGGCTCTACTGGGCCGTAATAGTGATCAGTATAGGTATCCTGCACATCCGAGGATAGTGATCAGTATAAGTATCCTTCACAACCGAGGATAGTGATCAGTATAGGTATCCTTCACATCCGAGGATAGTGATCAGTATAAGTATCCTTCACAACCGAGGATAGTGATCAGTATAGGTATCCTTCACATCCGAGGATAGTAATATAGTAATCTAGTCATAGTATCAGTAGTATATCTATTCAACCTTATCCTTTCAATCCCATTCCCAACACCCCGGGAATCCCATGCCTTGGTAAGAGTGTGAACTCACCTTGGTTTGCTCGGTATGCTAGGTTATGCACTCACAAGTAATTAATCAAGTCCTATTGTATGCACGTATAACAAATCAGTTCATGTTCGAAATGATACGCATGCAAGTCGAGTGTCACACAAATACAAATGTAAACATTCATCATCTAGCATGGCATGTCAAATAATTCAAGTATACCTTCCATCCCTCGAAACATGTTATAACCCATTATCTTTCGAAGGATGTCTATAATCCTACAATATCTTTCGAATCCAGCCTTATCTTTCGACGCACATCCACCTTTCGGTTCATGTGTCATCTTTCGGTCAAACAGTTATCTTTCGGTCTCAACTATGTTTCGTATACTAACATCTTTCGGTCAAAGTTATCCTTCGGTCAACACTACTATGGTTCGAAGGTCAAGCATCTTTCGGTCACATCTATGTTTCGTATACTAACATCTTTCGACACAATCAGTTACGTTTTCACAATCAGTTACGTTTTCACAGAAACAGAAACCCTAATCGTCTGCAGCCATCATCAACATTAACAATCATCAGAATTCATTTAGCACATCTCATCACAACGCAATCATCCTGAAATCATTGTCTAGCATGAACCCTAGTTTAAACGGATCCCAAAACCGACTAACACACAATATCGACACTAACAAAAATAATGGCCAATTCCAGATTAACGGCACTCATAAATCAGTATTCAACCGTAACGAGTTTCACATAGAATCATATATATATATATCCGACAACAACAATCCTATGGGAAATCTATATCCTCAATATCGTAACAAGAACCCTAATATTTAACATAAATTTCAGATTACATCAACAATCAAAACACACGACACGTGAGCACATACACAGAGGAACGAACGGTCAAATCAAATAGATTTACTAACCGAGATGAGGGTTTGGTCACGCAAAGGTTTCCGGTGGTTTCTGGTTTGCCGTCACAGTGAAATAGCTCTAGGGTTGAGAAAAATGACAGTCGACTACGTGCATTCACGTATAAATACGTATTACAGAAATGGGCCAAGCCCATCTGAAAGACTGGGCCGAAGGATCTGAATTCCAGTCGAAGGATATGTTTCGTGGCCGAAGGATGTCGAAGGATAAAGTCCTTGGTCGAAGGATATGTTTCGAGATCCTTCGATCTGCATATCATGTTTCGATCTAGACTAAGTTTTTTTTTTTTTATAATATTTCTAATATTATATTCTACCATAGCAAGTAATCACATATATGCAACACGACAATACGTTTCATTAAAACACAACGCGTACAATTTCAAGTCCACAATCCAGACAACTAAACAGTCAAAGTCAACGCGCATTTAATGCGAAAGTGAAAGTCAGAAACTCGAGTTGTCACAAGATGGATGGAGATGCTGAGCGACTACGACTGTGATATTCAATATCACGAAGGAAAGGCAAATGTAGTTGCAGATGCCTTAAGTCGTAAGTACCATGAGAAACAGAAACGAGTCCGTACTCTGAGGTTAAATCTACAAGTAGATTTAATGGCACAAATCAAAGGAGTTCAGAAAACAGCAATCAAAGACGATGCTGAAGGGATGAAAGGTTACCTAAAAGAACTAGAACAAGGAAATGATGGAATTTGGAAATTCCATAAGAAACGAATTTGGGTACCTAAGCAAGGAGAGTTAAGAAATAAGATTTTAGAAGAAGCTCATAAATCTAGGTATACCATGCACCCAGGAAATAATAAAATGTACCAAGATTTAAGGAATAATTTCTGGTGGATAGGAATGAAAAAGGATATAGCCGAATACATATCCAAGTGTTTAACTTGTTCACAAATTAAAGCTGAACACCAGAAACCTTCAGGATTACTACAACAGTTAGAAATGCCTGTATGGAAATGGGAACTCATAACAGTGGATTTTGTTACTAAGTTACCCAGAACCAAAAGAGGTAATGATGCAATTTGGGTAATTGTAGACCGATTAACCAAATCAGCTCATTTCTTACCAATGAAAGAAACCTTTAGCATGGAAAGGTTAGCACAACTGTACGTGGACGAAGTAGTATCTCTACATGGAGTCCCACTCTCCATAGTATCGGATAGAGATAGTCGATTTACTTCTCATTTCTGGAAAAGTTTTCAGAAAGCAATGGGAACTCGACTAAATCTAAGTACTGCTTATCATCCACAAACAGACGGACAAAGTGAAAGGACAATCCAAACTTTAGAAGACATGCTCCGAGCATGTGTAATTGACTTTGGTGGTAATTGGGATAGCAATTTGCCATTAATTGAATTCTCCTATAACAATAGTTATCATTCAAGCATTGAAGCTGCACCATTCGAAGCACTGTATGGACGCAAGTGCAGAACCCCAGTATGTTGGGCAGAAATAGGAGAAAGTCAATTATCAGGTCCTGAAATTGTACAAGAAACTACTGACAAGATAACTCAGATTAAGGAAAGACTGAAAACGGCTCGAGATCATCAGAAGAGCTATGCAGACAATCGTCGTAAGCCTTTAGAATTTCAAGTAGGAGATAAAGTACTTTTAAAAGTTTCTCC
Organism: Helianthus annuus; assembly: GCF_002127325.2. Classification (NCBI taxonomy): domain Eukaryota; kingdom Viridiplantae; phylum Streptophyta; class Magnoliopsida; order Asterales; family Asteraceae; genus Helianthus; species Helianthus annuus. The sequence goes on from NC_035436.2 coordinate 108,509,248, forward strand.
TTGGAAAGGAGTAGTACGATTCGGTAAGAAAGGAAAGCTAAGTCCAAGGTACGTTGGACCATTCCTAGTGATTCAACGAATAGGACCAGTTGCTTATCGTTTACAACTACCAGAAGAACTGGCTGGAGTACATGATGTATTTCATGTATCCAATCTCAAGAAATGTTTAGCAGATGAATCCCTGGTAGTACCTCTTCAAGATGTAGAGGTGAACGAAAAGTTGAAGTTTATAGAGAAACCACTACAGATCGAAGATAGAAAAGTTAAATTTCTCAAACATAAACGACTGGTGTTGGTCAAAGTCAAATGGAATTCCAGGAGAGGACCAGAATACACTTGGGAGCTAGAATCAGAAATGAAGCGCAAATATCCTCATTTATTCCCATAAATCTCGAGGACGAGATTTTTCTCAAGGTGGGGAGGATGTAACAACTGCCACTAAAATCCATAATTAGGATGGTAATTAGCTATTAAGGAAACCCTAATTGAGAAACCCAAGTAATTCCGCATAAACCCTAAAATTTTCATAACAATCGGAATTAGGATCAGGGCCCCTAAAACTCAGGGGGGGTTAAACCCTAGTGACGTTTATTCTCTAAACTTGCTGGAGAAGTAAAATTTCGTGTGATTAACAACTCATCCAATCTACTGGGACACGAACCTACCCTACCCTAAATTGTTACCCGTCGCGCCACGCGACAGGACCAGGTTTCCCTGTCGCGACACGCGAGGGAACACATTTTTCAGATATAAATAGGGGGCAGTGGCACTTGAACTTTGGTGGTAAATCGACGTCCAAATTCTCTGTAACCATCGAGTTATAGCGAATATCGTTCAGACAAAACACACACCGATCACGAAGTGCTGCCGCAATCAGGGTAATAACTCGATCGCTATTACGATTCAACGTCCGATCGATTATAACTATCCAACGATAGTCTAGGTGCTGCTCAATTGAGCTTGTACTTTGATTATTCGTCGTGATTTCGACTTGAATATTTGAGTGCTGTTCGAATTCGGACTATGCTCTGTTATTCGTTGTGAATCCGATTGAATTATCGAGTATTGCACTGATTAATCGTTGTGAAGGTTTAATCTCGTGAATTGACGTAATTGCTGTATTAGTTACTAACCTGCCTGTGTGTGCATTGTGTTAAATTAGGTTTAATCAAGGCTAATCAGTAGGCTTATATCTATCGCTCGTTAATCTGCAATGTGAGTCATTCTTCTTTTTAAAGTGTTTTCTCACAGTTTGTGAGTAAGTATTACAATACCTTAAATTATTTTCAAGGTTATAATTACAGGGATTAAGTCTTTTTAATCACCAAATTACAGCTGGTATGTGGGGTATTGTGCACATTACTATTTTTATCACTCTATGTGAGTGAGTATTACTCTATGTGAGTGATTATTACTCTGTGTGAGTAAACCGTCATTATTGGGGCAACGGGACCCAATAGTGGTATGACCACAGTCACAGATCCGGTCGAGTGACAAATACCCATTCTTGATAATTGGTTGATAGAAACATTGTAATCGCTCTTAATACTGTAAATTTATAACTAACGGGTCGTTTTAGAAAAATGGAATGATTCACTCAGTATTTCTCCGCTGACAAAACCTTTTTCAAACATGTTTCAGGTGATCTATGTGATCCAGGAAAAGTGCAGTAAAGCACTATCGAGCTCAGAGAAGTGGCTCAGTGTAAATAAATAAATAAAACATGTTTTGGAAAATAAAGATTTCTGTGTGAAATCAACTTATTGTAAATTATGGGATTCATCCCTTAAAACTTTGTGTAATATATTAAACGAGCATTTTCCGGTGAAAAGATCCTGTTGTAAAAAGACTTCCGCTGTCACATAAATTAAATACCACGGGTACCACGGGAACTGCCTCGCGGCCCCCATCCAGGGTGGGGTCAGGAGCCGCGACAGAAGGTGGTGTCAGAGCTAATAGTTAAATTGAGCCACTGATCGAGCCAGTGATTTAAGCCTATTACGGAATTAAGTATTTAACAAAATACTTAATCCTATTAGTTAGCATTCTGTGATTATTTGTTAGTTACAGTATGGGTAAACAAAAGCTGTCTGCTATCTACCACAAACTAGATGTTGCATCTTCTCCTAAAAACCCAGTAAATTTAGAAGAAGGAATCTTTGTCCGCAATGCAAACTATGAAAATCCTCTTTCCCCAGAGAAAAGGGATTCGATACTTAAAAAGAGTCAGGAGAAAAAGAAACCTTGAACCAAGAGAGTTAGGTTTAACCCAGAAGTCCAAGAGTTGGGTAATAATACACCTTGGGAAGATAAAATAAATAAGAAATGGGCAAATCTCTATATGCTAGCTACTGTAGCAGAAAATGCCAATTTCTAAATATCCGATAAGTTGGATCTAGTAAGAGAAATCACAATCCAGTAAATAAATAAAATCCTAGCGTGTTTATTTCTGTTGTCCTTTGTATAAATTGGTATGCAATAAAACTTCAGTGTTTGTTTGTTAAACTTTGTTCCAAAGTTTTAACATTGCATTCTTGTATTTTGCATATATACTATGCAGCATGAATGAGATGTCGGAAGCATTCCAGAATCTCAACTTATATCCAGTGCCTATTGAAGTCTCTCACGACTTTACTGGTTACATTGCTGACATAGAAGAACCTGTGGAATTCAAAACTCCACCGCTGGAAAAAGCCAAACCTAAAAAGAAAAGAAGATACGTAGGGTGGAGGAAAGTATGCCGTAGAAAACCAACTACTAGGAGACTTCCTAAAATAGAAAATCCTATGAGCATGAGCAAGGGAAAGGAAATAGAAACTGGAGAAAGTTCAAAACCACCAGAAAAGGAAATAGGAATAGATCTTAAGCAAAAGGGAATAGAAATTGGCGAAAGCTCTAAACAGCCTGAGGAAATCACGTTCCAGGACAAAATAGATCGCCTACTGGAAAATTGTGATGTTTTAGAGCCTATCAACGATAATCTCTTCTCTTACCCGGCTACAGTTCAATTCCCACTAAACCTAGGACCATCTATTCCAGACCCACTAGTTCATACCAGACCATTAGGCCAAATGGAGGAATGGTGGACCAATAACTGGCAATTTCAAAACATAGTCAACAGTCCTTATAGTTTTCTCCCACAATTTGACCCAGAACCACTCCCAAATCCTCCCATGAGTAATGAAAACCTAGCTGAACTCCGTCAGTTCGGTGAAGAACTGATAGGTACAGGTAATAGGATCAGGGAAATGGGAGAGCATCTAACTTGGAAGTACGATGAGAGAGAGCATCGTTACTAGAACCGTCAGTTAAACCACAGAAACCCGTATTGTATGATAGTAACTTAAAATTCTGTAAAATGGGCAATAAAACTCTGTAAAATACGGTGTGTATGGATGCATATACAATATACCATAACAAAGTAAAAGTCGAGAAATCGACAATTTTTAGGGAATAAGTTCTTCAAAAACTTATATTTTTCTAAGTGTCAAAATTTATAAAAATTTTGACAGAGTTTCCCCTAAAAATGGAGGTTTCCCATGTTTTCAAAACATGTGTTTATTTTCTTTTAAATCGTCAACAATCATCAACAACAATTATCAACAATAATCATCAACAACAATTATCAACAATAATCATCAACAACAATCACTAATTTTCCCCATTTCATGAACTTGCATATTTACAAAAATGTGTAGTAATTTACTAGCACATTTAGTAAGTCTTGTTATCTTTAAAAATAAGTTTAATTTCTTAAAAAAAAAACTTTATTTTTAAAGAATATGAAGTTCCACAACTTCTAGTCGGTTTTTACGAAAATTATTTCTTTGTTAAAACTTTTGTTACACTAGTGTTCGCACACTTGTTTGATCACAAAAAATCACTTTTGTTTGTGTAAGATCCGGATTAGAACATGTGATTTCTTTTGACGCTTGGTCTTTTGAAAATACCACTTGTGGACACATAGATCGGCTAGTTTTAGACACTATTTCATAAGTAAAAATACTTTTACACAAGTTCATGTTTCTTGTGTGGTAGAGTTTCACCTTTTAACCCTTACACCATTTCAAACAAGCTTATGTCAAGATCCATGATCTTAACCAAACAGGGTTAAATGATGATCCGAGCTACCACAACGTAGATCGGGCCTAAATAATCACAAATTTCAATTACTACAACATTTACACAACTAGTGAGCTTTTAACCATCATTTTTCATGTTTTTAGTAGACTTTAATGCACCATTTTGTAAGATTTCGAGTTTTAATCATTACACATCACATTAACCACTTCAAAATAGCTCAAGAATGTGTTTTAAGCAACATACCACTAGCTCGAGGCTAGGGAAGTATCTAGACGCGAATGTGGTGGATAAAAGCTAGAGAAAGAGGTCCTTCGAGCTCCGAGTGCACCAAGCCTTCTTATGCGTGACACTTGACACTTGTATGATGTTGGAATGTGAAGAACAAAATCGAAAAATATGATGGATGATCAAGGGGTGTTCGGCCGAAAGTTTTTGAGGGAGAGGAGAGAGTAGTTTTGTGGTGTTGGGTGGTGAATTGTCTAGTGTGCCATCTCAAGGTATTTATAGAAATTCCATATGACATATTCCTAGCATATTCCTGGCATATTCCTGGAATATTCCTAGCATATTCCTGGCATATTCCTGGAATATTCCTAGCATATTCCTGGCATATTCCTGGCATATTCCTGGAATATTCCTAGCATATTCCTAGCATATTCTTTGGAATATTCCTAGCATATTCCTAGCATATTCCTGGAATATTCTTAGCATATTCCTAGCATATTCTTGGAATATTCCTAGCATATTCCTAGCATATTCCTGGAATATTCCTAGGTTTTCTGCGTTGTCTGCGTTTTGCAGTGTAAGCACTGTGTCGCGTAGGAACACACGGTACGTGCTTAAACTTGAAAAATAACGTTTTTAAGCGTTTTAATTTATTTTTCAACACGAACCTGATTAAAATAAAATTTTAATCATAACAGAATATTTGTGGGATTAAATATTATCCGGGCGGCCATCAACGTTCGTTTCGCAGTTTTGTCGCAATTAGTTCTGCTCTTAAAGTGTGTTTCGGGTGCTTTTTAGTGCTTATTTTTGCTTTCATATAGCATATATATTAAACCCTTGTATGTACTCTTGGGTTTTAATGTATTCTTGTTATTGGACCTACACCTAGGTTCCAATTTTATTGTCTGACTGCTTTCTGCAGTTCCGTTGACACAGTGTGTCTTACCGATGAGTTTACTAATATTTTTGACGCAACGCTCTCGTTTTTTGCATAAAGAAATATTTTGTAGTATAAAACGTACATGAATTCACTTGTATGGAATTCAGAAACTTATTTCTCTTGTAAACTAGATCATGTATGTTCATTAAGGCACAGATCACTGTTCATTTAGTGTACGGAATGTACGGAAAAGTGACGGTTGTCACACAGAACCACTCCCAAATCCTCCCATGAGTAATGAAAACCTAGCTGAACTCCGTCAGTTCGGTGAAGAACTGATAGGTACAGGTAATAGGATCAGGGAAATGGGAGAGCATCTAACTTGGAAGTACGAAGAGAGAGAGCATCGTTACTAGAACCGTCAGTTAAACCACAGAAAGCCGTATTGTATGATAGTAACTTAAAATTCTGTAAAATGGGCAATAAAACTCTGTAAAATACGGTGTGTATGGATGCATATACAATATACCATAACAAAGTAAAAGTCGAGAAATCGACAATTTTGGTTATACTTGTATATTGTGATAATCTATGTGTTTATCTATGTGAATCTTGTCATTGATAAGTTAGACACTAATAATTTTACCAACTAGCAGATGGAAAACGCTAACAATAAACCAATTAATGAAGTAAATCAATCTGAGCAAGAACCGGAAGATCAATATATAACTCGACAAGATATTTATTGAAGTCTATGGGGTTCCACTCTAAAACCAATTGGTGATAGAGGGAGTAACCCAAGATCTTATTAATACAACCGGAAGGTCTTATTCTTTCGATGTGGGATAGGGCTCCTCCAATACCCTCCCGCACGTGTAACCCGGTCTATCAAGAGGTGTACACGTGGCCTTAACCGGAGCTGACATAGAGCCATGGCTCTGATACCATATTGAAGTCTATGGGGTTCCACTCTAAAACCAATTGGTGATAGAGGGAGTAACCCAAGATCTTATTAATACAACCGGAAGGTCTTATTCTTTCGATGTGGGATAGGGCTCCTCCAATAATATTGAGCACTTTATCGCCCAAGGGATAGCTCATGCTATTCCAGAAATTGTGGCTGCTGTTCAGAAACCTGCCGAACCACAATTAATTCCTAGTAAACGTATTCCAGAAGATAACGGCAGTAACAGCATAAATGGAGGCGGCAATCATGACTATCATGATCCGCAACGGGCCCCACTCCCTAAGAGAATAAAAGGTGCAACGCCTGGTTGCACTTACAAAGAATTTCTTGCTTGCAAACCCGCAGAATTTGCAGGTAATGAAGGGGCAACTGCAACACTGCGTTGGTTAGAGAAAACCGAGGCAGTAATTGCAATAAGCAAATGTGCCAAAGAAGATCAAGTGATGTATGCATCAAATCTGTTCAAAGAAGGAGCACTCGAATGGTGGAACACGATCCTCCAGGCAAAAAGGAAGAAGGATAGCCTATGCCATGAGTTGGGAAGAATTTAAGAGTCTTGTAGAAAGAAAATTTTGTCCCGAATACGAGAAGGAACAAATGGCAAACAAGTTCCTGAGTCATCGTATGGTAGGTGTAGACTGCCGGAGCTATACTTCGACATTTTTTGAATACGCAAGGATAGTACCATCACTGGCTTCGCCAGAACCGGTACTTATTTCTCGTTACATCTGGGGGTTAATTAGTGAAATCCGAAACATCGTTAAAGCTGCGAGACCTCGTACTATTGACGATGCGGTAGAATTAGCTAATACCCTAACAGATGAATTGGTACGCACAAGAGAGGAAGATCGCAAGAAGGAATTAGCTCAAAAGATTACCCAAGGATTTCGTGTGGGTAATACTAAGAAAAGAGGAACCGGGCAATCCTCATCATCTCCGTTCTGCAAAATTTGCAAAAAGAAGCATTATGGACAATGCAACATGGTTTGCAATTTTTGCAAAATGAAAGGACATCGGGAAGAAGACTGCAGGAAGAAAACAAGAGTTTGTTATAATTGCAGAGAAAGGGGACACTTTCAATTTGAATGTCCTAAGATAGCTAAACCTGTAGTTAACCAAGCCAAACCAGCTGAAGGAACAACCAAGAGAAATGCCCGTGCATTCCAGCTAACCACTCAAGAGGCCGAACTCATTCCAGATGTGATAGCTGGTACGTTCTTAGTTCACAACGTATTTGCAAAAGTATTATTTGACTCTGGTGCGAACCAAAGTTTTATAAATACTTTATTTTGCTAAGATCTTAATTTACCTTTAACCCCTCTTAGGCAAAACTTTACAGTAGAAACCGCAGAAAGATATTCTGTGAAAATAGATAAAATCTGGCAAGAAGGAAAAATAGAATTATCAGGCCATAAGTTTTCTGCAGATCTGTTACCAATGAATTTAGATGGGTTCGATGTAGTACTAGGAATGGATTGGTTAGTAGCCAACCATGCTCGAATCCTATGTGATAAGAATGCAGTAGAAATTCAAACCCCTTCAGGAGAAGTAATTTTAATTACTGGAGATAAACTTCGAAAGCCACTAAAATTCATCTCAGTAATGAAATTGGCTAGTTATTCAAGAAAGCAGGAAATGGTGTACATGATTTCAGTAATCATTAACACTAAAGATAAAGAACTCCAGGACATCCCCGTAGTCTCAGAATACCCAGACGTTTTTCCAGAAGAATTACCTGGATTACCACCTGATAGAGAAGTAGAGTTTAGAATTCATTTAATTCCAGGTACTGTACCAATAGCTAAAGCACCATAGAGATTAGCACCTACTGAAATGTTAGAATTGAAAAAGCAATTAGAAGAATTATTAAGCAAAGGATTCATACAACCTAGTTCATCCCCTTGGGGTGCACCAGTGTTGTTTGTGAAAAAGAAAGATGGATCGATGAGAATGTGTATCGATTATAGAGAATTGAATAAGGTTACAATTAAGAATCGATACCCATTACCTAGGATTGATGATCTTTTCGATCAATTACAAGGAGCTAGGTACTTCTCAAAGATAGATTTAAGATCCGGATACCACCAGTTGAAAGTACAAAAAGAAGATATACCGAAAACTGCTTTCAGAACTAGGTATGGTCATTATGAGTTTACAGTCATGCCCTTTGGGTTAACAAATGCCCCAGCAGCATTCATGGACATGATGAATCGAATCTGTAAACCATACTTGGATAAATTTGTGATCGTTTTCATCGACGATATACTTATTTACTCCAAAAGCCAAAAGGAACATTGTGAACACTTACACGTTCTCTTAACTCTGTTAAGAAAAGAAAGGCTTTATGCCAAATTCTCAAAGTGTGAATTTTGGCTGCAAGAAGTACAATTCTTAGGTCATGTGGTAAATCATGAAGGTATCCATGTAGATCCTGCTAAGATAGAAGCAATTACAAAGTGGAAAGTCCCACAAACAGCTATGGAGATAAGAAGTTTTCTAGGCTTAGCAGGATACTATAGACAATTTATCAAAGATTTTTCCAAGATAGCCGTACCATTAACTAAGTTAACCTGTAAAGCTGCTAAATTTGAATGGGGACCTAGACAAGAAGAAGCCTTTCAGATTTTAAAGCATAGATTGACGAATGCACCAATCTTAGCTTTACCCGAAGGAACAGAAGACTTTAAAGTATATTGTGATGCTTCAAAATTAGGATATGGATGTGTGTTAATGCAACGCAAGAAGGTAATTGCGTATGCTTCTAGACAATTGAAAAAGCACGAAGAAAATTATACGACTCATGATCTAGAACTAGGAGCCATAATTTTTGCCCTTAAAATCTGGAGACATTATCTGTATGGAAGTAAGTTTACTGTCTATACAGATCATAAAAGTTTAAGATATATATTTGGGCAAAAAGAGTTAAACATGAGACAAAGAAGATGGATGGAGATGCTGAGCGACTACGACTGTGATATTCAATATCACGAAGGAAAGGCAAATGTAGTTGCAGATGCCTTCAGTCGTAAGTACCATGAGAAACAGAAACGAGTCCGTACTCTGAGGTTAAATCTACAAGTAGATTTAATGGCACAAATCAAAGGAGTTCAGAAAACAGCAATCAAAGACGATGCTGAAGGGATGAAAGGTTACCTAAAAGAACTAGAACAAGGAAATGATGGAATTTGGAAATTCCATAAGAAACGAATTTGGGTACCTAAGCAAGGAGAGTTAAGAAATAAGATTTTAGAAGAAGCTCATAAATCTAGGTATACCATGTACCCAGGAAATAATAAAATGTTCTAAGATTTAAGGAATAATTTCTGGTGGATAGGAATGAAAAAGGATATAGCCGAATACATATCCAAGTGTTTAACTTGTTCACAAATTAAAGCTGAACACCAGAAACCTTCAGGATTACTACAACAGTTAGAAATGCCTGTATGGAAATGGGAACTCATAACAATGGATTTTGTTACTAAGTTACCCAGAACCAAAAGAGGTGATGATGCAATTTGGGTAATTGTAGACCGATTAACCAAATCAGCTCATTTCTTACCAATGAAAGAAACCTTTAGCATGGAAAGGTTAGCACAACTGTACGTGGACGAAGTAGTATCTCTACATGGAGTCCCACTCTCCATAGTATCGGATAGAGATAGTCGATTTACTTCTCATTTCTGGAAAAGTTTTCAGAAAGCAATGGGAACTCGACTAAATCTAAGTACTGCTTATCATCCACAAACAGACGGACAAAGTGAAAGGACAATCCAAAATTTAGAAGACATGCTCCGAGCATGTGTAATTGACTTTGGTGGTAATTGGGATAGCCATTTGCCATTAATTGAATTCTCCTATAACAATAGTTATCATTCAAGCATTGAAGCTGCACCATTCGAAGCACTGTATGGACGCAAGTGCAGAACCCCGGTATGTTGGGCAGAAATAGGAGAAAGTCAATTATCAGGTCCTGAAATTGTACAAGAAACTACTGACAAGATAACTCAGATTAAGGAAAGATTGAAAACGGCTCGAGATCGTCAGAAGAGCTATGCAGACAATCGTCGTAAGCCTTTAGAATTTCAAGTAGGAGATAAAGTACTTTTAAAAGTTTCTCCTTGGAAAGGAGTAGTACGATTCGGTAAGAAAGGAAAGCTAAGTCCAAGGTACGTTGGACCATTCCTAGTGATTCAACGAATAGGACCAGTTGCTTATCGTTTACAACTACCAGAAGAACTGGCTGGAGTACATGATGTATTTCATGTATCCAATCTCAAGAAATGTTTAGCAGATGAATCCCTGGTAGTACCTCTTCAAGATGTAGAGGTGAACGAAAAGTTGAAGTTTATAGAGAAACCACTACAGATCGAAGATAGAAAAGTTAAATTTCTCAAACATAAACGACTGGTGTTGGTCAAAGTCAAATGGAATTCCAGGAGAGGACCAGAATACACTTGGGAGCTAGAATCAGAAATGAAGCGCAAATATCCTCATTTATTCCCATAAATCTCGAGGACGAGATTTTTCTCAAGGTGGGGAGGATGTAACAACTGCCACTAAAATCCATAATTAGAATGGTAATTAGCTATTAAGGAAACCCTAATTGAGAAACCCAAGTAATTCCGCATAAACCCTAAAATTTTCATAACAATCGGAATTAGGATCAGGGCCCCTAAAACTCAGGGGGGGGGGGGTTAAACCCTAGTGACGTTTATTCTCTAAACTTGTTGGAGAAGTAAAATTTCGTGTGATTAACAACTCATCCAAGCTACTGGGACACGAACCTACCCTACCCTAAATTGTTACCCGTCGCGCCACGCGACAGGACCAGGTTTCCCTGTCGCGACACGCGAGGGAACACATTTTTCAGATATAAATAGGGGGCAGTGGCACTTAAACTTTGGTGGTAAATCGACGTCCAAATTCTCTGTAACCATCGAGTTATAGCGAATATCGTTCACACAAAACACACACCGATCACGAAGTGCTGCCGCAATCAGGGTAATAACTCGATCGCTATTACGATTCAACGTCCGATCGATTATAACTATCCAACGATAGTCCAGGTGCTGCTCAATTGAGCTTGTACTTTGATTATTCGTCGTGATTTCGACTTGAATATTTGAGTGCTGTTCGAATTCGGACTATGCTCTGTTATTCGTTGTGAATCCGATTGAATTATCGAGTATTGCACTGATTAATCGTTGTGAAGGTTTAATCTCGTGAATTGACGTAATTGCTGTATTAGTTACTAACCTGCCTGTGTGTGCATTGTGTTAAATTAGGTTTAATCAAGGCTAATCAGTAGGCTTATATCTATCGCTCGTTAATCTGCAATGTGAGTCATTCTTCTTTTTAAAGTGTTTTCTCACAGTTTGTGAGTAAGTATTACAATACCTCAAATTATTTTCAAGGTTATAATTACAGGGATTAAGTCTTTGTAATCACCAAATTACAGCTGGTATGTGGGGTATTGTGCACATTACTATTTTTATCACTCTATGTGAGTGAGTATTACTCTATGTGAGTGATTATTACTCTGTGTGAGTAAACCGTCATTATTGGGGCAACGGGACCCAATAGTGGTATGACCACAGTCATAGATCCGGTCGAGTGACAAATACCCATTCTTGATAATTGGTTGATAGAAACATTGTAATCGCTCTTAATACTGTAAATTTATAACTAACGGGTCGTTTTAGAAAAATGGAATGATTCACTCAGTATTTCCCCGCTGACAAAACCTTTTTCAAACATGTTTCAGGTGATCTATGTGATCCAGGAAAAGTGCAGTAAAGCACTATCGAGCTCAGAGAAGTGGCTCAGTGTAAATAAATGAATAAAACATGTTTTGGAAAATAAAGATTTCTGTGTGAAATCAACTTATTGTAAATTATGGGATTCACCCCTTAAAACTTTGTGTAATATATTAAACGAGCATTTTCCGGTGAAAAGATCCTGTTGTAAAAAGACTTCCGCTGTCACATAAATTAAATACCACGGGTACCACGGGAACTGCCTCGCGGCCCCCAACTCCGTCCATGGTAGGGTCGGGAGCCGCGACAGCCAGGGTGTGACACTGGCCCTTTCTCGCATCACAATGATCAACATGGGCCACCTGGTTAGCGATTTTCCAAGCCCAAATCCAAACAAAAGTGGGGCGGTGTCATTTGCCTACAGTTCAACTTCAACAAATAAAGAAATGATGGCAGTTTGGTAATTTCATGAATTCTTTAAGGGCGTTTTGGTAATTTTTGCAGTTGCCTTTATCCCTTGATTCCACCGGCTTGTATTAATTCCTCGTATCCAAATTATTTATTGTCCAGATCCTATCACAACTGCCTTTATTTTCGCAGTTGCCTTTATCCAAATTATTTATCCTTTGCAAGTCTATTTAGAGTCCTCTTGTTTTAACACCTACGTATGAATACTAAAACAACTAATGCTCATTAATCTTACTATATAATCTATCTATACTTTCTATAAAAGGAGAAATCCAAGTGACATAAGAAAAGTTGATGTGTCAGCTAGAGAGCATGTCCAACAAGGCTTTTCTTATCTCATTATTACATCATAAAGCCTAATATATAAATCACTTTAAAATACATTTAATGTTCTATCGAACCACTGCCTTGTGTATTCAAGTGTTAAAGGTCTGGCCCACATTCCAAAGGGCAAACCACTGCCCATCTACAAGAAAGTAGCAGATGGTTCCTTTGATAAACGTATACCTAGCAGCAGATGTGGCTAAATTGCGGGTAATTTGAATTTTAAAATGCATGGGGATATGTAATTTTCAATTAATGCATGTCACTCGCCAATAAACATCTGTTGAGATTCAAAATTCTGGCTCCACATTCAAAATTCAAAATTCAAAATTCAAACCATATATTCTAACCCTATAAATAAGGGTTAATAATCTGGCTCCACATTCAAATCTCTCCTGCTCACATCTATGAGCGTGTCTCTCCCTCTCAAATGCATCTTTCTCGTGATTCAGTCGCTAATCTCCGATTACACTTCTTTGTTCGAATGTTTGGTGATTATGTTTACATGTTATCGTTCCAGTATCATTGTTCCAACATCGTCGTTTCAATGAAGCTTCCCATCACACATCAACCTTTCAGTATCGATGTTTCAGTATCATTATTGCAACATCGTGAATAGTTGCATGTGATATCTTCTTCGATGGGAGACTTTCATGGTTTTATAGAAAGTATATATAGATCCGTGCAATATCGTGAAAAGTTAGATGTAGTACAACAGTTCTGTTTCGCCCTTTGCATGTAAGGTTTGTTTCTTATTTTGATTAACTGTTGATGATGTTGAGAGTTTTTATAGACACTGAAATTTGAGAATACTTTAAGATGCATGTTTATATTATTAAAATGAGCTATTACATAGAAAAATACAAATTTAAAGAAATATTTATAAAGGATTACACGCTAGAGTTAACACTTGCTAGGATTTCATAGACTCTGGCCTTTCTCCATGTGATTTCATGTTCTCTTTTGATTTTCAGGTCAGTTAGCGTGTTGCAGATTTTCTGATCCTGTTTTAGAAGTTGTGTCAGAAACTCCTTTGCATTCTTCTGGAAATCTGATGGAGGAGAGTGGAGGACTTCATCGAGCAATGCTATGCTGTTCCAGGTTTTGTTGTAATTAGTGTCATTTATTATGTCAACTTTCCTGTTTAGTTCTTCGTCTGTTCTTTGTTCTTTGAGTGACCACATGGAGAAGTGTGTTTTAACATTGCTGGTGTCTGACCAGTGGTAGAAGCTGAAGTTTGCCATGTAGATTTTTTGTTGGTTTTCTGATTTGGTACAATTTTTTACAGAAAGTGATTTGTAGGACAATTTGTTGATGTTTTGAATCAAAAGTAATCATCGGTCTTTTATAGAGTTTAAAAACGCGTCTACATGGTAAATCAAGAGGTTAATTGTAATTGTGATAATCTGCTTTAGTTCTTTGAACTTCGAAATTTTGTCCCTTGGGTTTCTTAGTATTTAATTTTAGAGTTTTCCCATAAAAGTTAGGGTTTGGAAAGGTGTTTGCATTAAAAGATTGTTGTTTTGAAATATACATTAATTAATATGTTTATATTAAATGTACACGTTTTCATAATACCAAATTTCAGTATATAAACTCATAGTCACTTCACCTGTTTTTCATCACGTTTCCTACGAAGATATCATAATTTCAGGAAAGTCGAGTAATATAGTTTATTCAAATGGCATCATTCACAAATGCAAAATCAGATGATTTCAAGCAGCGTTTTGTCAGGCAAACCGAGGAACAAGTGTATGAAGATAGGACTACTCTTCAAGAGTTGAAGAGATGTTTTGATGGATTGCAAGTTGGCCTATTCACTAGAGAGCAGGTTTCCAGAGATCTTATGTGGATGCCTTCAACCTCTGTTCATAAGCTTTGTGTTGTCAGTAATATAGAGTGCGGTGATAGAGACGTGGAGTTCATGGCGATGTTGAAGGACATACATCGAGAGGTTCAGCAATCGATGGAGTTGAAGCTAAAGTTTCTCAATTCTTGCTGTTATTGTTAGATTTGAAAATTAATGTTGTTAAGTATTGGAGTTTTAGTTTTAATGTTATGAATAAATGAATAAATTTTAGATTATGTTCATGTTGAATTGTGTTTGAACATGTTGTGTTTTGTTTTTAGTTATTTAGTGTTTGAGTAAGATTTAGATTATGTTCATGTTGAATTGTGTTTGAACATCTGTTTGGTAAGTCAACAGAGGTTTAATAGTATGAAGGGTTGGTTTGATGGTGAACAGATGATAAAAAGATAAAACAAATGTTTAGAATTTGATCAGAAATAGCAGTTTTATGAAGAATTTGTGCTCCTGCAAATTACAGAGAGTCAATACTTCGAGTTGTAAAAGGTCTGTTGTAGTTAAAGTTTGGCAAAAGAGAACATTTGCTGATGATGAAACAACTGTGTATTCTAACGACTGTTGATACTAACAGTGGTTGGGCTAATGATGAATAAGTATTATTATATAACGTCTGCTGTAAGTATTATTATATAATTTTGTTTATCAATAACAGTTTTTTGGAAGAATTTACGGTATATTTTGGTGTTATAAAATTTGTGTTGTAGCTAAAGTCTGACAAAAGAGAACATTTGCTGATGAATAAATGTCTGAAGATGCAAAGGTCTACTATGGGTCAACAGATGTTAACGAACAACAGATGATATTAAATCTGAAAATGCTTAACAGAGGATTTGATACTAACAGTGGTTGGGCTAATGATGAATAAGTATTATTATATAACGTCTGCTATAAGTATTATTATATAATTTTTTTATCAACAACAATTTTTTGGAAGGATTTACCGTATATTTTTATGTTATAAAAGGTGTGTTGTAGCTAAAGTTTGACAAAAGAGAGCATCTGCTGATGAATAAATGTCTTAAGATGCAAATGTCTGCTATGGGTCAACAGTGGTTGGGCTAATGATGAATAAGTATTATTATATAACGTCTGCTATAACTATTATTATATATTTTTTTTATCAACAACAATTTTTTGGAAGGACTTACCGTATATTTTTGTGTTATAAAAGGTGTGTTGTAGCTAAAGTCTGACAAAAGAGAGCATCTGCTGATGAATAAATGTCTGAAGATGCAAAGGTCTGCTATGGGTTAACAATGGTTGGGCTAATGATGAATAAGTATTATTATATAACTTCTGCTATAAGTATTATTATATAATTTTTTTATCAACAACAATTTTTTTTGGAAGGATTTACCGTATATTTTTGTGTTATAAAAGGTGTGTCGTAGCTAAAGTCTGACAAAAGAGAGCATCTGCTAATGAATAATGTCTGAAGATGCAAAGGTCTGCTATGGGTCAACAGATGTTAACGAACAACAAATGATATTCAATCTTAAAATGCTTAACAGAGGATTTGATACTAACAGTGGCTGGGCTAATAACAGATGTTAGAATTACGACTGTTGAGTTACACCGATTGAAAAAAACTGTTTTTGAAACTTCTGCTTGCCTAAAAATACATCCACTATTAAAGGTTACCGTCTGTTGTCGTAATTTCTGTTTATCCTAATGACTGTTGATTTACTAAACTGCTGACAGTCATCTATTATGACAACAGAGGTTCTGACGTGGGCAGATGTTAGCTAAAAATAAAACAACTGCTGAAAGTTATCATCTGTTCTCATAACTTCTGTTTATCTAACAACTGTTTGACTCACACTGTTCCCAACGATCAACAGAGGTTTCCAAACAACTGTCATTGGTTGGCGCAAGAGAGCTTCTCACGTGGACAGATCTTAGCCATCAAATATTTGTAATTACTGCCACGTCAGCATTCACTTCTTCTCTCTATATAAAAGCTGTTTCATCCCTAAATCGAGGTTCTACCACTGCAGTCTCGAATTCAAAATTCTCAAAAACAGTTTCCAACATATTAAAAACCCTCCAATTTAAATCCTGTTTCATCCCCAAATCACCTTCTTTTCCGATCATGTCTCTGAACATCAAAAACCCTCACAACTACCTCCCCATCTTCGAGAAAACTAGCAAAAATACCAGCTATCACTCAATAATTGACCTTTTAACGTCATCAAAATACATATCAATTCTTACTACTGATGCTCCGGTTCATAAAGAAACACTCCGACAATTTTGGTTTAATGCTGAAATAGAGGCTGAAGATAATAATCCAGTTGCTATCACATCTAAGGTCAGGGAAAGTGTGGTACGAATTTCTCCCTTTACAATTTCCACTACATTTGAATTGGACGACTTGGCAGGTAAGAACCAGTTTGAAAAATTTGAACTTCATACAGAGTTCACTGAAAGAGGGTATGATGCACAATTAAAGGAAGTTACTATCTACAAACGAAACTTCCCTCCGCCAATGAAATTTTTGTTTCATACTCTTTTAATTTATCTCTCAGCCAACACCACCGCATTTAATGAGATACCTTTGAACATTCAGTATTTGGGTTATGCTATTTTAACAAAACCTGATTACAATTTATCAAAAGCACTATTTTCTGATTTGTTGAATAATGTGAAAAATGTGAAAAAATTGAAAAAAGGTGTTCGTAGTAATGCTTTTTTGTTGTATCCAAGACTTCTAAGCTTCTACCTACGAAAACAAGTGTCACAAACAGATTTTGAACAAGGTGTAGCTTTTCAAATAAATAGTCTTACAAGTACAACTTTTACTAAACTTATGGATAAAGAGTCAAAAGTTTCAACAACTGAAACAAAGGGAGATGAGCCTCTTTTAGATGCGTCTGCATCAGTTGCTCAAACTTCTGTTGTTGAGCGAAATGCTCATGCTGATCATGACACCACAACCGGTGTTGTGAAATACACACCAGGAAAACGCAAAAAGAAAGCTGTCACATCTAAAAAGTCCATCAAAACTAAACAAAATAAAAAGGTTTCTCTGGAAGATGAGATCCCGGAGGTTAATGTAGTGACAACACAAATGTCACTTGAAACCACTACTGCTACTTCTTCACAGTTATTGGAAAGATCTCAACCCATCCAAACTCCTCATGTATCATCACAAAAGGATCATGTTGTAAGTATAGGGACACCACAACATGAAGTAAAGCTTTCATATGAAAGTATGTTTAAAAGTCCCTCTACTAGGGCAATCAGTCTTTCTACACCACAACCCTCGGCTCAAGTTCCATTAACAATATTACCTCTATTAGAAGCAATTGAATTTCAGAAAGAAAACAGTTCATCTAATGCACACATTACTGATAGTAGATCGCAACAAATGATTGCGTCTGAACCAATTAAATCTTCTATTCTACAAACGGTTGAGGAGGTTATCTCCGTTGAGTATTATGAAACTCTTGGTGGTAGTTTAAGTGGAGCAGCGACTACAACTGTTGAACCCATTGGTGATCAGTTGGACAGTGGTTACATCATTAAGACTCCTTTGAAGGCAACTACTGATGAGGTTACAACTGTAATCTCTGCTTCACTGGGAAGTCCCCAGAACGAAGAAAAAGGCGCATCTGTTTCTGATGATATGGAGACTTCTCCTATTATCAAAATAAAAACAATCACTACAGGTGGCAATTCAGATGATCCTATTAAAATAGGTGATGAATTTACTTATAAGGATTTGACGGTTAGAGTGCCTAACATTGAAACAGATGTTGCTGAAATGAAAGAATTGATTAAGCAGATGATAGAGCTTTTTAAAAGTCAACCTAGCAGACAGGAATCTGCCAAGGAGCTTTGGAATTCTATGCAACCCATCTTTCAAGTTCAGAGGAATTTGGCTGAAAGTAACCGCAATTTCGGTTTGGAATTTATCAGAAATTTGGTTGATGCCAGGTATAAAGACACACAAGCAGACATAAAGGAACATCTGTTGGAACTTACTGGCTCCACTTCTACATCAATCTTTGAGAAAGGTGATGATGATGGTAATGATGCCAAAAAGGGGGAGAAAGATTCATTGAGAAAGTTGCCACCAGATTCAAAAGCTAATCCTATAGAAATTGTATTGCCTGCTCAACCTAGATCCCAACCTTCTCCCAAAAAAACCACTACAAAAGAAGGTGAAAGTACCTTCCACACCATCATCACCCATTTTGTCAATAGATGTTGGGAACACAAAAGTATCAGTAGACGTTTACCAAACAGCTGCTGAGGCAGAAGTTTCTCAAACATCTGCCATGATCATTTTTACCACACCAACCACAATCCAAGCATCTCCGACGTCACAAAGATTTCCCATACTTTCATCTTCACTACCAAAACATTATCCTTCACCAGAAATCATCTCCACACGTAAGAGAAAAACTCATATCGATAGAATCACAAAAATCAACAATGATCCTCTGGTAAAGCCAACTCAATCTAATTGGAAGAAAGTCAAAACAGTGGATTCAGATGAGGTATTGAAGTTTAAAAGAATGAGAGCAGAGCTTGTGGCTGCTGATTATGGTCCAGTTAGATCCATTGCCAGATGGTCTAAACTGAAAATTGTTGAGACCTACAAAAAGCTGGAAGAAGATAGAGCTGAACATTCAAATGTTCTTCAAAAGTCAGTCTATCCTACAACTGCTGCGCTGTCTCAAAAATTGGTACTCCAAAAAACCTTCTCTCATCATCTGATTTGTCTGAATCAATTGTAAATTTAGTTAGCAGACCACAATCACTAAACTCATCTTCAATTATTCTTTGCCCAAGAAAACCAACTGATCCAAAAATATTAAAGTGGAAGTCATGTTCAAAAACCTAAGTATTGACTTTGATCAGATCAGATGGTAGTGTTGAAGAGATTAAAATGGATAGTGCATATAATCTGAATGCATACGATCTCCAAGATTTGTTGGACCTTCAACTTGAGATGGATGATGAAGAAGATATGTTCTCCCTAGACTTTGAACTACAATTCAAAGGACAAATTAGGGAGATGTTGATGAGAAATAAAAATCAGTAATAAAGAAGGGTTTTCATATCATCTGTTGTATAGGGAGATTGTTGAATCAGCATCTGTTACATTGTTTGCAGTAGTATATTTAACCATATCACAACATGTAGCGAAGGACATGTTGCTGCGTAACAAATTCTTGAATGAGGTTTGATGTGTGTTGTTTAGGCAGGTGATCGTATGTTCTTAGTTAATGTTTGTTAAAGTTAAGTTGTATTAGAATTTTGTTAAGTTTGTTAGACATCTTTCATATGTACTCTCTTTTTTGAATAAGAGAATTGAAATAATCATATGTATATGTAACTGATGAATTTTATTAAGTTTGTTAGACATGCTTTAGACATCTTTTATTAAGTTTGTTAAATATCTTTTATATTTACTTACAGTTGTCTTTTATCTATAATAGATAACACGTTTTGCTACAATATCTATACACATATCTATATGTTCTGCCAATATGTGTTATGCATGGTTTTCTAAGAAACAACCCGTGTTTGCACACGGGTCTTACCGCTAGTACTATATAATAAAAGAAACCATTTTAGTGACACTTGTCCTCATATTAGGCCATTTCTTATTTTTTTTGAATGGCAAAGGTTACATTAAACCTACTTTTAAACTACACCAATAAATACTAAACTACACCCCATGCCAGGATTTGAACCCTGGTCTTTTCTCCAAGAGGAAAGAGCCTCTACCACCCAGCTATAACCGGAATGGCAGGCCATTTCTTATAGATAATTATTATTTTAGTTTAATCTCTTCTAATTAATTATAGATAATCCTCCTACAAAATATTATTTAGTTTAATATCTTATATTATAGGTAAACCTCCTACTAAATATTATTAGTTTAATATCTTATTGATAATTATTATTTAGTTTAATCTCTTTCGCATTTATAATATTATTTATTTGAATTAATTATATTTGAACGTTTTGTTTAGTTTGGTATCAAATATATTTTACGAAACTTAAAATAAAATTAACTAATATTATTTATCATTTATACATTTACGGAGTTTTAAATAAAGGGTTAAATTTATTGAGACTTCGTTAACAAATTTTGCAACAACAGAATAATCTATTTTTGTCACGAAAACCAAACTTTGTACTAATATATTAAATATTTTTATTTTCACTATACAAAATTACATTTACTTGACCCATGTAATACATGAGGTTTTTAAGATATAACTTTTTATTATTTGATATATAAAATTAGGTTTATTTAACTCGTACAATACACGGGGTTTTTTAAGGATATATACTTTTTTATTATTTAGTATAAAAAATTACATTTATTCAAAACATGTAATGCGCATATTTTTAAAGATGTAATTTTTTATTATTCGATATATATAATTTTTACATTTATTCAACTCGTGTAATAAATGAGGTTTTTAAAGATGTATTATTTTATTATTTGGTAAACAACATTACATTTATTCAATACGTGTAATACACGTGGTTTTAAAGATATAACTTTTTTATTTGGTATATAAAATTACATTTATTCAACCCGTACAATATGGTTCTTAGGGGATACGGAGTGGGCGGCAAAGGGGATCGGCAAAGGCAGTTTGCCGCTCGGGAACACTGTTGCCTACCACCCTTTGCCGCGCGGTGAAGTTCTTGATCGGTGACAGGTTGCCGAACGGTGAAGGGAGGGAAGGTGTGTGTGGTGGGGTCCATGATATCTCAACCAATCACACATTTTTTTTAAATAGTATACCAATTCATGAAGTGTCTAACCATTGCTGACACTTTTGAGCATAGTTTAAACATTTTTCATTGAATGACATGGCACATTCTCATTGGTTGATTTTGAAGTTTACCACTTTCAAGTGTCTAACCACTCCCTACACCCTTATATATATAACTTTTTATTATTTAATATATAAAATTATATTTATTCAACCCCTACAGTAAATGAGGGTTTTAAAGATATGTTGTTTTATTATTTAGTATAAAAAAATTATTTATTCAACCCCGTGTAATACACGGGGTTATAACCTAGTTTATACTAAGACAACTCATGCGCATTAATTTTGTTAATTACTTGCACTTAAAATATTAGTTGTAAGTATTGAAACCCATTAACAATATTTCAACCACAATTTTATTATATTACTAGAATTAGTACCCACCGCAATACGGCGAAGATTGGTTACATATATATCATATTAGATTCATTCACATCGCCTAGTCTACCTACTAAGCCTACACAAAATCTTGTTGTATTAATCTGTTTACGACTTATCTATACTATACTATAATGCATTTGAAAAAGATTCTAACAAAATTTAAGTAATTCCAACATTCTATGCTTATAGTATTAGTGGGGAACCCGCTCGTTGCGGCGGAGTCAACAATTTGCAGTGTTGTTCTCATTTTCCGTTTGTTTATTAGTAATAACACCTCGCACGTTGCGATGGATCAAGCCTAGTTAACAACACACATGGAATTATAATACACTAAAGGCATAGCTGGTTTAAATTTTAGGATATTTGTAGCAAATTTTGAAATAAATGTAATAGGTAATAGCACAGAGATACTTACAGTAGTTGAGGGGGAATATATATAACAATGATTACAACATCTTTGACTTATGATTGGTTTAATTCTCGCCAAGCCAGCATGTACCAAATAAGTATTTATTTTAACCCTTCACTGCATCAGATCCACCCAGTTTTCCAATTTAGAGATATAAGATTCAAGACTAACAAAGTGAGACTGGAACCTCGGTAAGGTCTGACAGGTGGCGGGGTCTGAAGTCGTTGATAGAAACAAATCAAAATTCAAAATACACAAAACCAACCTGCACGATCACGTAGCCCCAACGCAGGTCTTGGCTTCTCAAACAAATGTTTTCTCCGCAACCGCACCACACAAGTCTTCTCTACTCGAATCGCTGAACCAAACCGATTTTCTTCCCTCGATCACACAGATCGTCCCTTCGACTCACCTTTGATTTTGATCTGGTACACACAGGCCTGATCACGGCATGCTTTTCTGACATGTCTCTTCTTCTGACTTAAATTGTTGACTCCGCCGCAACGCGCGGGTAACCCGATAACATGCCGACCCATGACCCGTTTTCTATTCGGTGACACATTTAAACAAAACCGGTAACCGATTTGACCCGCACATGACCTGGAACAACCCGAAACATCAAGATTAACCCAACAATGTTGAGATTCTAAGATGCATTTCCACCGCTTCTATTCTTTAATCTTTATGTTAAACAAGTGAAGCAAAGATGAATAACCAAAACAGTTCTCTAAGAATTTAGGAACAAACCTTAAACAAGTCATCTAGTGCTATATCTGGAAAACTAACCACACAACTGGTATCAATGGTTGTACGAACTGTTCCAGCTTTCATCACCGGAATAGATTTTGCATCTCACACTACAAATTTCAACAGGAATAACAACAAAAAGTAAAGCAATAAATCATGTAACCCAACCAAACCACCCAAACACGTCACCAGACTAATAAGCTATGATAAAAACTAAATCTTTGGTTAATCATTTTGCTGAAGGTAATATTAACTTTTTTTGTTTCAGATCCTATATGAAGAGTGGTTAGATTTAGTAGATAATAAAAATTATTGGTTTCTTTTAGAATGTTCGTATTGCATAGATGTAGTTTTCTACGGGATAACATAAACTAAAATTTGAGTGGTTATTACCTGGGGCTGCAAAACGAAAGGCTGCTGATGCTATAGCCAGTGTGTCAGAAGAAATGGTCAATGCTTTTGAGGCTGGTGTTAACAGAATAAGCCGTTGTGATTCTGTTAAAATTTTAAATTGAGTTAATAGTAAAGTTAGGATCAGTAAGCATTATGTAAGTGAAAATTAAGCAAAATGATTTCTTACCTTTGCTACGATATCGCCTGCAATCAATGTACTGGTCTCTCGCGTGATGGTAATGGGATCGGAAACAACTCATTAGTTCTATCCAATATCCTAAATAACTTTTCTACAACATTCAAATCCAAAATGGATGGTCAGTTTTCTCAAAAATAAAATAAAAACAAGTATGTGTAGAATCTCATCCTTAGCGTCGTAAATGTACATTTGTAAGAAGCGAGGTCGTTCACCAGATGGTGGGCACAAAGAACCAATGTGATGACAAAGCTAACCGCTTACTTTAAATACGTATGGACCAGACCCAAGCTTATGGAGTTATCTACAAATGCACCAACAACAAATTAAGTAACAGGTATCAGGTCAAACTAAGTAATAGGTATCAGGTCAAACTAAGTAACAGGTATCAGGTCAAATTGTTTAAAACTGTGCAGATGGATCAGGTCAGGATAGTAACAGCAATATGACACTGGTGAACGCCATAATAGCCAAGATTCGGAAAACTACCTGTAACACTTATTGGCACTAATGGTGGCATCCTTGTGGCTCCATGTTGATCTGGTGTCACTTGATTTAAATGGTGGTGCTGATGACCTGTTCACGAGACAGTGATTCAACATAATTAGAGCAGAAAACAAAATCGTACATTCGTACCGATGTATTTTATGACATGTCATGATCATTCTTTGATAGATCTGTTATGGGTTATACAATTAAAGGCACTTGGAACCATGTCGATGTGTGTGAAGTGCGATGAGAGATGATTGTACAGTGGGAATTCGGTCGTTATCCATCGGTTCATTACGATACCGATACGATAACGACACTCAGTATAGCGGGTTATGCCAGTACGACCACTGTTGTTTCTAGGGACACGCTACACACTGAAAGAGGAAAGACTGTGAGTATTGAGTTGGGTAGAACAGATCTTTGGTTCCAGGCCGACCTACGGGTCCCACATACAGCTCTTCTACAAAACATAACAGAGAAACAGAGTTGTGTTCTATATTCATATTTCCAAATAAAGTGTCAAGCTTTTGTGCAAAAATGGCCAATTATGAATTTATGAGCGATGTTCTTGCTACGCGAATCGAATACATAGTCTCTACAACACAAAAAGATTCAAACTTGCTTATAATACGCTTACATTTCAACATTTTTATCCTACAAAAGTTGACACGAATGCTATGATTTTTTCTTAATAACGAAAACCCGTTTCCTTTTAAGCTAAACTTTTGATTTGGCCCATTTGACTCGATATAGGCCAATTTTAAGTAACTGGGTCGAATAAAAAACTCAATTAATCGCTCAGAAACAAAAGTAATACAACTAATCAGAGGTGTGGTAGTAAAAAAAAAAACTCTATCGCTCAGAAACACAACACAATTAATCAACAATACTATTTCACTGTTCTAATTTTCTACATGTAAGTAAATGGCACACCAGCCAACTTAAATAAAGTTGAAGCAAGTACAAACTGTGAATCAAATGGGTCACCTTTTCATTTACAATTCATAAACAGCTGAACAATGAGATCCAAGCTAATCCATACCTAAGGATATGAACGCCATAAACAGGGTATTACAGTCTTATGAGTCTTTGATGAGACGTTATCATGAACTTACATAATATGCAGCCCAATGACAGACCTCATGCTTCAATTCAGAATCCAGTTTCTTGAGCAATCCGGAAAAGTAGAGGAGGAGAGCAGGCGGAAAATGTGGATGTCACTTCACTCACATCACAATTTTTTGGAAGGATTTACCGTATATTTTTTTTATTATTATAAGTATTATTATATAATTTTTTTATCAACAACAATTTTTTGGAAGGACTTACCGTATATTTTTATGTTATAAAAGGTGTGTTGTAGCTAAAGTTTGACAAAAGAGAGCATCTGCTGATGAATAAATGTCTTAAGATGCAAATGTCTGCTATGGGTCAACAGTGGTTGGGCTAATGATGAATAAGTATTATTATATAACGTCTGCTATAACTATTATTATATAATTTTTTTTATCAACAACAATTTTTTGGAAGGAATTACCGTATATTTTTGTGTTATAAAAGGTGTGTTGTAGCTAAAGTCTGACAAAAGAGAGCATCTGCTGATGAATAAATGTCTGAAGATGTAAAGGTCTGCTATGGGTCAACAGTGGTTGGGATAATGATGAATAAGTATTATTTTATAACTTCTGCTATAAGTATTATTATATAATTTTTTTATCAACAACAATTTTTTGGAAGGATTTACCGTATATTTTTGTGTTATAAAAGGTGTGTTGTAGCTAAAGTCTGACAAAAGAGAGCATCTGCTGATGAATAAATGTCTGAAGATGCAAAGGTATGCTATGGGTCAACCGATGTTAACGAACAACAAGTGATATTCAATCTTAAAATGCTTAACAGAGGATTTGATACTAACAGTGGTTGGGCTAATAACAGATGTTAGAATTACGACTGTTGAGTTACACCGATTGAAAAAAACTGTTTTTGAAACTTCTGCTTGCCTAAAAATACATCCACTATTAAAGGTTACCGTCTGTTGTCATAATTTCTGTTTATCCTAATGACTGTTGATTTACTAAACTGCTGACAGTCATCCATTATGACAACAGAGGTTCTGACGTGGGCATATGTTAGCTAAAAATAAAACAACTGCTGAAAGTTATCATCTGTTCTCATAACTTCTGTTTATCTAACAACTGTTTGACTCACACTGTTCCCAACGACCAACAGAGGTTTCCAAACAACTGTCATCGGTTGGCGCAAGAGAGCTTCTCACGTGGACAGATCTTAGCCATCAAATATTTGTAATTACTGCCACGTCAGCATTCACTTCTTCTCTCTATATAAAAGCTGTTTCATCCCTAAATCGAGGTTCTACCACTGCAGTCTCGAATTCAAAATTCTCAAAAACAGTTTCCAACATATTAAAAACCCCCCAATTTAAATCCTGTTTCATCCCCAAATCACCTTCTTTTCCGATCATGTCTCTGAATATCAAAAACCCTCACAACTACCTCCCCATCTTCGAGAAAACTAGCAAAAATACCAGCTATCACTCAATAATTGACCTTTTAACGTTTTCGAAAGACATATCAATTCTTACTGCTGATGCTCCGGTTCATAAAGAAACACTCCGACAATTTTGGTTAAATGCTGAAATAGAGGCTGAAGATAATAATCCAGTTGCCATCACATCTAAGGTCAGGGAAAGTGTGGTACGAATTTCTCCCTTTACAATTTCCACTACATTTGAATTGGACGACTTGGCAGGTAAGAACAAGTTTGAAAAATTTGAACTTCATACAGAGTTCACTGAAAGAGGGTATGATGCACAATTAAAGGAAGTTACTATCTACAAACGAAACTTCCCTCCGCCAATGAAATTTTTGTTTCATACTCTTTTAATTTATCTCTCAGCCAACACCACCGCATTTAATGAGATACCTTTGAACATTCAGTATTTGGGTTATGCTATTTTAACAAAACCTGATTACAATTTATCAAAAGCACTATTTTCTGATTTGTTGAATAATGTGAAAAATGTGAAAAAATTGAAAAAAGGTGTTTGTAGTAATGCTTTTTTGTTGTATCCAATACTTCTAAGCTTCTACCCACGAAAACAAGTGTCACAAACAGATTTTGAACAAGGTGTAGCTTTTCAAATAAATAGTCTTACAAGTAAAACTTTTACTAAACTTATGGATAAAGAGTCAAAAGTTCAACAACTGAAACAAAGGGAGATGAGCCTCTTTTAGATGCGTCTGCATCAGTTGCTCAAATTTCTGTTGTTGAGCGAACTGCTCATGCTGATCATGACACCACAACTGGTGTTTTGAAATATACACCAGGAAAACGCAAAAAGAAAGCTGTCACATCCAAAAAGTCCATCAAAACTAAACAAAATAAAAAGGTTCCTCTGGAAGATGAGATACCGGAGGTTAATGTAGTGACAACACAAATGTCACTTGAAACCACTACTGCTACTTCTTCACAGTTATTGGAAAGATCTCAACCCATCCAAACTCCTCATGTATCGTCACAAAAGGATCATGTTGTAAATATAGGGACACCACAACATGAAGTAAAGCTTTTATATGAAAGTATGTTTAAAAGTCCCTCTACTAGGGCAATCACTCTTTCTACACCACAACCCTCGGCTCAAGTTCCATTAACAATATTACCTCTGTTAGAAGCAATTGAATTTCAGAAAGAAAACAGTTCCTCTAATGCACACATTACTGATAGTAGATCGCAACAAATGATTGCGTCTGAACCAATTAAATCTTCTATTCTACAAACAGTTGAGGAGGTTATCTCCGTTGAGTATTATGAAACTCTTGGTGGTAGTTTAAGTGGAGCAGCGACTACAACTGTTGAACCCATTGGTGATCAGTTGGACAGTGGTTACATCATTAAGACTCCTTTGAAGGCAACTACTGATGAGGTTACAACTGTAATCTCTGCTTCACTGGGAAGTCCCCAGAACGAAGAAAAATGCGCATCTGTTTCTGATGATATGGAGACTTCTCCTATTATTAAAATAAAAACAATCACTACAGGTGGCAATTCAGATGATCCTATTAAAATAGGTGATGAATTTACTTATAAGGATTTGACGGTTAGAGTGTCTAACATTGAAACAGATGTTGCTAAAATGAAAGAATTGATTAAGCAGATGATAGAGCTTTTTAAAAGTCAACCTAGCAGACAGGAAATTGCCAATGAGCTTTGGAATTCTATGCAACCCATCTTTCAAGTTCAGAGGAATTTGGCTGAAAGTAACCGCAATTTCGGTTTGGAATTTATCAGAAATTTGGTTGATGCCAGGTATAAAGACACACAAGCAGACATTAAGGAACATCTGTTGGAACTTACTGGCTCCACTTCTACATCAATCTTTGAGAAAGGTGATGATGATGGAATGATGCCAAAAAGGGGGAGAAAGATTCATTGAGAAAGTTGCCACCAAATTCAAAAGCTAATCCTATAGAAATTGTATTGCCTGCTCAACCTAGATCCCAACCTTTTCCCAAAAAAACCACTACAAAAGAAGGTGAAAATACCTTCCACACCATCATCACCCATTTTATCAATAGATGTTGGGAACACAAAAGTATCAGTAGACGTTTACCAAACAGCTGCTGAGGCAGAAGTTTCTCAAACATCTGCCATGATCATTTTTACTACACCAACCACAATCGAAGCATCTCCAACGTCACAAAGATTTCCCATACATTCATCTTCACTACCAAAACATTATCCTTCACCAGAAATCATCTCCACACGTAAGAGAAAAACTCATATCGATAGAATCACAAAAATCAACAATGATCCTCTGGTAAAGCCAACTCAATCTAATTGGAAGAAAGTCAAAACAGTGGATTCAGATGAGGTATTGAAGTTTAAAAGAATGAGAGCAGAGCTTGTGGCTGCTGATTATGGTCCAGTTAGATCCATTGCCAGATGGTCTAAACTGAAAATTATTGAGACCTACAAAAAGCTGGAAGAAGATAGAGCTGAACATTCAAATGTTCTTCAAAAGTCAGTCTATCCTACAACTGCTGCGCTGTCTCAAAAATTGGTACTCCAAAAAACCTTCTCTCATTATCTGATTTGTCTGAATCAATTGTAAATTTAGTTAGCAGACCACAATCACCAAACTCATCTTCAATTATTCTTTGCCCAAGAAAACCAACTGATCCAAAAATATTAAAGTGGAAGTCATGTTCAAAAACCTAAGTATTGACTTTGATCAGATCAGATGGTAGTGTTGAAGAGATTAAAATGGATAGTGCATATAATCTGAATGCATACGATCTCCAAGATTTGTTGGACCTTCAACTTGAGATGGATGATGAAGAAGATATGTTCTCCCTAGACTTTGAACTATAATTCAAAGGACAATTTAGGGAGATGTTGATGAGAAATAAAAATCAGTAATAAAGAAGGGTTTTCATAATCTGTTGTATAGGGAGATTGTTGAATCAGCATCTGTTACATTGTTTGCAGTAGTATATTTAACCAGATCACAACATGTAGCGAAGGACATGTTGCTGCGTAACAAATTCTTGAATGAGGTTTGATGTGTGTTGTTTAGGCAGGTGATCGTATGTTCTTAGTTAATGTTTGTTAAAGTTAAGTTGTATTATAATTTTGTTAAGTTTGTTAGACATCTTTCATATGTACTCTCTTTTTTGAATAAGAGAATTGAAATAATCATATGTATATGTAACTGATGAATTTTATTAAGTTTGTTAGACATGCTTTAGACATCTTTTATTAAGTTTGTTAAATATCTTTTATATTTACATATAGTTGTCTTTTATCTATAATAGATAATACGTTTTGCTACAATATCTATACACATATCTATATGTTCTGCCAATATGTGTTATGCATGGTTTTCTAAGAAACGACCCGTGTTTGCACACGGGTCTTACCGCTTGTACTATATAATATAAGAAACCATTTTAGTGACACTTGTCATCATATTAGGCCATTTCTTATTTTTTTTGAATGGCAAAGGTTACATTAAACCTACTTTTAAACTACACCAAGAAATACTAAACTACACCCCATGCCAGGATTTGAACCCTGGTCTTTTCTCCAAGAGGAAAGAGCCTCTACCACCCAGCTATAACTGGAATGGCAGGCCATTTCTTATAGATAATTATTATTTTAGTTTAATCTCTTCTAATTAATTATAGATAATCCTCCTACAAAATATTATTTAGTTTAATATCTTATATTATAGGTAAACCTCCTACTAAATATTATTAGTTTAATATCTTATTGATAATTATTATTTAGTTTAATCTCTTTCGCATTTATAAGATTATTTATTTGAATTAATTATATTTGAACGTTTTGTTTAGTTTGGTATCAAATATATTTTACGAAACTTAAAATAAAATTAACTAATATTATTTATCATTTATACATTTACGGAGTTTTAAATAAAGGGTTAAATTTATTGAGACTTCGTTAACAAATTTTGCAACAACAGAATAATCTATTTTTGTCACGAAAACCAAACTTTGTACTAATATATTAAATATTTTTATTTTCACTATACAAAATTACATTTACTTGACCCATGTAATACATAAGGTTTTTAAGTTATAACTTTTTATTATTTGATATATAAAATTAGATTTATTTAACTCGTACAATACACGGGGTTTTTTAAAGATATATATTTTTTTATTATTTAGTATAAAAATTACATTTATTCAAACCATGTAATGCGCATATTTTTAAAGATGTAATTTTTTATTATTTGATATATATAATTTTTACATTTATTCAACTCGTGTAATAAATGAGGTTTTTAAAGATGTATTATTTTATTATTTGGTAAACAATATTACATTTATTCAATACGTGTAATACACGTGGTTTTAAAGATATAACTTTTTTATTTGTTATATAAAATTACGTTTATTCAACCCGTACAATATGGTTCTTAGGGGATACGGAGTGGGCGGCAAAGGGGATCGGCAAAGGCAGTTTGCCGCTCGGGAACACTGTTGCCTACCACCCTTTGCCGCGCGGTGAAGTTCTTGATCAGTGACAGGTTGCCGAACGGTGAAGGGAGGGAAGGTGTGTGTGGTGGGGTCCATGATATCTCAACCAATCACACATTTTTTTTAAATAGTATACCAATTCATGAAGTGTCTAACCATTGCTGACACATTTGAGCATAGTTTAAACATTTTTCATTGAATGACATGGCACATTCTCATTGGTTGATTTTGAAGTTTACCACTTTCAAGTGTCTAACCACTCCCTACACCCTTATATATATAACTTTTTATTATTTAATATATAAAATTATATTTATTCAACACCTACAATAAATGAGGTTTTTAAAGATATATTGTTTTATTGTTTAGTATAAAAAATATATTTATTCAACCCCGTATAATACACGGGGTTATAACCTAGTTTATACTAAGACAACTCATGCGCATTAATTTTGTTAATTACTTGCACTTAGAATATTAGTTGTAAGTATTGAAACCCATTAACAATATTTCAACCACAATTTTATTATATTACTAGAATTAGTACCCACCGCAATACGGCGAAGATTGGTTACATATATATCATATTAGATTCATTCACATCGCCTAGTCTACCTACTAAGCCTACACAAAATCTTGTTGTATTAATCTGTTTACGACTTATCTATACTATATTATAATGCATTTGAAAAAGATTCTAACAAAATTTAAGTAATTACAACATTCTATGCTTATAGTACTAGTGGGGAACCCGCGCGTTGCGGCGGAGTCAACAATTTGCAGTGTTGTTCTCATTTTCCGTTTGTTTATTAGTAATAACACCTCGCACGTTGCGATGGATCAGGCCTAGTTAACAACACACATGGAATTATAATACACTAAAGGCATAGCTGGTTTAAATTTTAGGATATTTGTAGCAAATTTTGAAATAAATGTAATAGGTAATAGCACAGAGATACTTACAGTAGTTGAGGGGGAATATATATAACAATGATTACAACATCTTTGACTTATGATTGGTTTAATTCTCGCCAAGCCAGCATGTACCAAATAAGTATTTATTTTAACCCTTCACTGCATCAGATCCACCCAATTTTCCAATTTAGAGATATAAGATTCAAGACCTAACAAAGTAAGACTTGAACCTCGGTAAGGTCTGACAGGTGGCGGGGTCTGAAGTCGTTGATAGAAACAAAACAAAATTCAAAATACACAAAACCAACCTGCACGATCACGTAGCCCCAACGCAGGTCTTGGCTTCTCAAACAAATGTTTTCTCCGCAACCGCACCACACAAGTCTTCTCTACTCGAATCGCCGAACCAAACAAATTTTCTTCCCTCGATCACACAGATCGTCCCTTCGACTCACCTTCGATTTTGATCTGGTACACACAGGCCTGATCACGGCATGCTTTTCTGACATGTCTCTTCTTCTGACTTAAATTGTTGACTCCGTCGCAACGCGCGGGTAACCCGATAACATGCCGACCCATGACCCGTTTTCTATTCGGTGACACATTTAAACAAAACCGGTAACCGATTTGACCCGTACACGACCTAGAACAACCCGAAACATCAAGATTAACCCAACAATGTTAAGATTCTAAGATGCATTTCCACCGCTTCTATTCTTTAACCTTTATGTTAAACAAGTGAAGCAAAGATGAATAACCAAAACAGTTCTGTAAGAATTTAGGAACAAACCTTAAACAAGTCATCTAGTGCTGTATCTAGGGTTTATGATTTCAAGATTCAAAAAATATGATCTGGAAAACTAACCACACAACTGGTATCAATGGTTGTACGAACAGTTCCAGCTTTCATCACCGGAATAGATTTTGCATCTCACACTACAAATTTCAACAGGAATAACAACAAAAAGTAAAGCAATAAATCATGTAACCCAACCAAACCACCCAAACACGTCACCAGACTAATAAGCTATGATAAAAACTTAATCTTTGGTTAATCATTTTGCTGAAGGTAATATTAACTTTTTTTTGTTTCAGATCCTATATGAAGAGTGGTTAGATTTAGTAGATAATAAAAATTATTGGTTTCTTTTGGAATGTTCGTATTGCATAGATGTAGTTTTCTACGGGATAACATAAACTAAAATTTGAGTGGTTATTACCTGGGGCTGAAAAACGAAAGGCTGCTAGTGTGTCAGGAGAAATGGTCAATGCTTTTGAGGATGGTGTTAACAGAATAAGCCGTTGTGATTCTGTTAAAATTTTAAATTGAGTTAATAGTAAAGTTAGGATCAGTAAGCATTATGTAAGTTAAAATTAAGCAAAATGATTTCTTACCTTAGCTACGATATCGCCTGCAATCAATGTACTGGTCTCTCGCGTGATGGTAATGGGATCGGAAACAACTCACTAGTTCTATCCAATATCCTAAATAACTTTTCTACAACATTCAAATCCAAAATGGATGTTCAGTTTTCTCAAAAATAAAATAAAAACAAGTATGTGTAGAATTTCATCCTTAGCGTCGTAAATGTACATTTGTAAGAAGCGAGGTCGTTCACCAGATGGTGGGCACAAAGAACCAATGTGATGACAAAGCTAACCGCTTACTTTAAATACGTATGGACCAGACCCAAGCTTATGGAGTTATCTACAAATGCACCAACAACAAATTAAGTAATAGGTATCAGGTCAAACTAAGTAACAAGTATCAGGTCAAATTGTTTAAAACTGTGCAGATGGATCAAGTCAGGATAGTAACAGCAATATGACACTGGTGAACGCCATAACAGCCAAGATTCAGAAAACTACCCGTAACACTTATTGGCACTAATGGTGGCATCCTTGTGTCTCCATGTTGATCTGGTGTCACTTGATTTAAATGGTGGTGCTGATGACCTGTTCACGAGACAGTGATTCAACATAATTAGAGCAGAAAACAAAATCGTACATTCGTACCGATGTATTTTATGACATGTCATGATCATTCTTTGATAGATCGGTTATGGGTTATACAATTAAAGGCACTTGGAAACATGTCGATGTGTGTGAAGTGCGATGAGAGATGATCATACAGTGGGAATTCGGTCGTTATCCATCGGTTCATTACGATACCAATACGATAACGACACTCAGTATAGCGGGTTACGCCAGTACGACCACTGTTGTTTCTAGGGACACGCTACACACTGAAAGAGGAAAGATTATGAGTATTGAGTTGGGTAGAACAGATCTTTGGTTCCAGGCCGACCTACGGATCCCACATACAGCTCTCCTACAAAACATAACAGAGAAACAGAGTTGTGTTCTATATTCATATTTCCAAATAAAGTGTCAAGCTTTTGTGCAAAAATGGCCAATTATGAATTTATGAGCGATGTTCTTGCTACACGAATCGAATACATAGTCTCTACAACACAAAAAGATTCAAACTTGCTTATAATAAGCTTACATTTCAACATTTTTATCCTACAAAATTTGACACGAATGCTATGATTTTTTCTTAATAATGTAAGACCCCAAAATCCGGGTGTCTCGCAGTTGGGACATCATTGCATAAACGGTCCAAACACTTGAAAATATTAATTATTATTATTAATTTCTTAATTTGAAGAATACGCAGCGGAAAACATTTAAGTCAAATTCCCAATCATGGGAAACATCCAAACTAAAAATACAAAATTTTAATGTTTAAAATTTATTTATTAAAGCATCGTCCTCAACTAGAAATGCCATCTTCAAATGTCGGGTAGCTTCATGCAACATCCAAGAGGTCATCATTCATCCAGCTAACCTGAAATCAATCTAACATGCAAGCAAAAGTCAGCTAGGCTGAGTGAATTCAAGTTTTTAATATTGTAATACAATAAAATAGTTGTAAAACATTTTCATCACATCGTCTTAAATAAACATCAACTTCAAAAAAAAAAAAACATTCTTTAAGATAGCTTCAAACATCCATTCAGATGGGTCAAGCACATAACAATGGGTCTCCTCGACCTTTAAAGCCAAACACAAAGTAAGGAAAAAGGACCCTTTTCGCCCCAAGGACCTCTAAACTGTTAGGGGTCTCCCCACCAAGACAGACAGATACGGTTAGGGGACTTCCTCTGCCCCAAGGACTATTAAGCTGCGAGGACTACCTCTGCCCACATAAGTCAACTAAACAGTTAGGGGACTTTTCGACCCAGTCATGGCATGACCCAAAATCTACACATTCACTTTCATATTCACATACATATCAATGCCCACATAAGTCAACTAAACAGTTAGGGGACTTTTCGACCCAGTCATGGCATGACCCAAAATCTACACATTCACTTTCATATTCACATACATATCAATGCAATATAATAATTTACATCATGATCATAAATAAATATATATATTTTATCTACAAATTCATCTTTAATGGGTCAAACACACAACACAGATCTCCTCACCTTAAATCCCAAACACAAAGTAAGGGATAAAGGAATTTTTCTTCTCCTCTTGCCCCAAAAGCAAGTAAACTGCTAGGGGAC
Organism: Helianthus annuus; assembly: GCF_002127325.2. NCBI lineage: Eukaryota > Viridiplantae > Streptophyta > Magnoliopsida > Asterales > Asteraceae > Helianthus > Helianthus annuus. The sequence goes on from NC_035436.2 coordinate 108,544,769, forward strand.
TTCCTCTATTCGACCTGGATGTGGCATGACCCAACACATCACACGCTAGCACATAAATTGAGCAATCAAATAATCCTCATGTATAGTTAATATGTAGATTCAAAGTAACTATACAAACATCTTAGAAGTATATCAACAATTTAGTACATCCAGCATGCCTATAAGCCCTTAAACTTTAAGACATTAACTAAAAGGCATCATGAACTTACACTTAATACATATGTGTGTATATATACACTTCAACCATCATACATGTACCTTCATACCTACACACCTCATAAATATATATGTTCCCTCATAAACTCGAGTATTTATAAATATAACAATATATCTATATAAATTTATCCTTATAAATATGTAAACATATATAAATATGAGTATATATGTTATTCTGATCAATAATTACCTTCACCCGAATAGGTATATAAAAACATATAACCCTACTCACAATTCATTCTCTAAAAGCATATGAGTAAAAAAAATGAATTTTTATAAATATATAAAAAGAACTTCACAACTTCCTTCATGAAAATAATCATACGAGTTTAGCATGCACATTAGCCCGAAAAAAATTAAAAGCATTTAAAAGGGTGGGCTCAAGAACTCACCTTATCGTAACGCTCGCGAGACCAAAAGAAGCTAGAGAAGCGCAGGGCAACATCCTATTAAATCAATCGCCTACTTTTTAGAGCTCTATGGATCTTCTCCAATGATCACGTACAATCCTACTCGGTGAACCAACCAATATGTATAAATCCCATGTGAGAGAATTAACATGTGTGTGCTTGTTTAATTAAATCACCATGTTTTCTTTCTTCCTTGTTTCACGTGAGTTTCATAGGGCACAAGCACACATGCACCAAAACAAAGTTTCTCTATACACCTCCATTCACATGCGTAGACCAACATCACGATCATCATCATGCAAACAAGACTTTTCATCACACTTTAATTAGTTGAAAAGCTTCATGCAAACATACATATCGTGCGTGTGACCTGCTGTTACCACCATCATCCTGACAACCTTAATCAACATACACCCATCATCCTGACAACCTTAATCAACCTTAGTCAACGGACATAGAATAGGTACCTGAGATGTTCTCGAATTGTGTCGCGAAACCGTGCTCCAAAACAATCGATGTTGTCGTCCATTTCTGGATCAGTTTTTTTTGGCAGCCCTTACTGACACTTGCCATGGTTGTTTTACCGTCATTTTCAGCCCCGGGTAACCTCTTAAACAACTGCAACCAATCGTCACTTGCTGCTGCAATGTACCAGACACTCGGTCTTGAAATCACGCCCAAAATTATGATGTTTCTGTCTAGATTACGGTCCACTTTGGGCAGCCCAAAGCCGCTACTATTTGGTACCATTTTTCAATTAGTTTCGGCCACATAATACTTCTTATACAGCCATCAAACATCCAGCATCGCTGCTTCCCTGTGCACCACGAATAGTTCCCAAAACAAAAACCGAAACAGCATGCGTTGTTGTCTTGTTTGCTGCACTATTCTGGCAGCTTAACGCCATCATTCCTGACACCACACACACCGCCCCTTCTCTTCATCACCTTCACAACCCACCGTCAACACCGTACCTCACCGCTCATTCCCTTCCATCATCCTCATCGTATGCCATCACTACCATCCCTCGTTACCATCGTCGTCGTCACCTCGTAGCCAACCACCATCATCACATACCTTATTTCGATCACCACCGCAGCCACTATACAACCCGAACCGGATTCACAATCATTATACTATTTCACGACCACCCGGAATCGCCGGAGGTCAAGAACACAACCATCTTCTTCTACGCGACGATTTTGATACCCGCAAACCCTAATGAACGCCAAACACATACATAATAACTATCTTGTTTGAAAGCCGACCTAACCAACATTTAAACAACAAGATCATACCTCGCATCAATGAGAAGGAACAAAAATAACTTAGCATATGTTTGTTTTCCTTCACGGCGCCGTCACAGGGTTATTGTCTAAGAATGGTGAAGTTCTGATTATAGGGTTTGCTTACATAGAGGTTTAAATAGAAATTTACACTATGCCCCCCTTACATCTGCTCCATATGACTTATTGCTCCTTAATAAAACAAGGTTTCGTGTTATACACTTTGCACCCTCCAAGTAATTATCTTGGTGCAGTTAGGTCCCGGAGCTAACGCGGCATCGTTTTTTTTCTCTAAATTATATCCACAAACTGAACAATAACATAAGCGAGAATTTCGGGCGTTACAAGTCTACCCCCCTTAAAATAGGTTTCGTCCTCGAATCCTGTTTGTCAAGAACCAAACGTAACCACAGTGCCATCGCCTTAGTTCCACATCCCTTAATGACACCCAATCACCACAGTAAATGTCATCATCGTCGCCTCGTTCTACAGTCCGATTCCATACATGGTTGTCAAAGCAATCCTTTCCATCGCCCGCATTCAATTTTAAGGCTTGTACCACTAGCCTATACATTCCTCATACTAATTTTGTCTAGCTCCATACTAGATAGGCGACTCCACCTGGCGATTTCCATCTATGCTAGCTTGTCACAATAGATTGACCTTCCACCCTTTCTTAGCGCGTTCACCTTCACCGGAAGGTTCCATTAATAGCAACAATCATCTTGTCATCACCCATATCAACACTAGTGGCATCGTCTATCTTGTCATTGATAACCACGTCTATACCGTCAAATCCCGTAGCTATCATCAACTCGTCAACATACCTGCCATGTCCCACTAGTAACTTCAACAATCACATCAATCAGACGAGCATAGCTAACAAAATTCTATGTCTCCACGGTACCTGAACGCTTACCAATTCATCCTCACTATGCATCATCTCCAACAGTTGAGGTCCAATTATTATCAGAAAATCATGCATCATCTACCAAACGTTTGACAACGTCATGCACCTCTTCTACCTCAACTGATGATCTCCAGAGGCTTGTTCATAATTTATTATACGCCCACTGATGTAGACACAAGATCTACTATGCAAATCATCATCGTCTTCACATTAGGGCACGAAACCCGCAAGTTGTTCTTATCTCTCCCTTGAGTTCAACTTTTAACGTTCAACTCTAACATCTGTTGTCTCATCTCCATCAAGTAATCTTACTCCTCAAATTCTCAGAACTATGCACCGACTGAGTCTTCTACACAAAAACCCTCCACCGTAGGTTGTCGCATTACATCACCACTCGACGTTGAATCCCTTAGCACCGTTACACTTCCATAATTGTTGCATTGCTAACCGCTTGGGCAAGCAAAAGATATGCTTCACATTGACAATCCTAACTCGAGTCAGTACCACACGTCCTAATGCTAATGTAACGCACAAAGAAAACATGGCATAGATGAACACCATCAAGAACAAAAACAAGCGTATAACACCTTGCGTCTTAGCTCTATACGATCCCATCGGTAATACACTCATCATAATAGAAAAACAATTTCTAGCATTCAATTGTTATCATCTTACGCTTAGGCATACTACATTATTCAATGCATATCTTGAAGAAGAACATTTACAAAAGTATATCATGCCTTATAACATTCTAAGCAACGAAATGCATAACACTTGCAAAGTGGTAAGTGTAGTAACTGACCTCGTACATCGCTCATTATAGTTCTAAACCCGGGAAAATACGCATGCTTCATTTGTGACCGTTACCGCTCATCATCATTGTACCATAAGGGTTCACACAGTCGTACCCTTCATGGGTCGTACCAATCAGTATACTAGACGCCATACCGAGGCTAGACACATCTACACATTTTCTATAGGTTACATTAAAGTAACCGTATGCATAACATCATCATAAACATTCATACAAGCGCAAAGCGCCATCCAGACCATAAGTACAGAGAAATCATAAACTATGTCTATACTAGTCTATTCACATAAATTGGTCGATAATGACCGTTATACCACAACAAAGATCAAGCTAATACAAATTCAAGCTATTCGAGCGTTGCTACATGGCCACGTACAGCTACACATAATCCAACAACCACATATATACGCACAAACATCTAAATAACCGGATGCACGTAGCAAGAAACCTTGTGTAGGAGCATAACGCCAACACCAACCCATGACTAACAGCCCACCCAAGGCAAAACATTCGCATGATTCATTACAGGCCATCATCCAGAACATGAGAAGTGACAATAGACTACCAACAACGTTGATCAAGTGCTATCGGTTGTCTTTGTCACCGTAGACGATCTAAACATTTCCTGTCACGATCACACTAGTGTTTTACCTTCCACGTAGCACACATAGACACTCAAGAAAAACATCCTACCATACCTCAAGCATAAATACATTAACATTCTATCCGACGAATCAGAAAATTAACTATACAAGGAAGGCATCATGTCCTACCTCCAAAACACAAGGGTATTAACATTCAATTTACCATATGGTGCAATTAAACACTCAATGAGAAACATCAATGCAAACATCAAAGCATGAAGGTACTAGAATTTTACCTAACACATCATGCCCTTAGGCATTCAAAGGAAGAACATCCTAACATACCAAAAAAACGTAAAGATTCCATCTAGCACGTCTGGTGATTAAAGAAAACATTAATTCCATCCCACCACTGAGCATAAGGCATTAACATTCCATCTAACTTATTATACCTTTAGGCACTCAATAGTAAAATTTCCAAACTAATCACATAATATAGCATCAACCTCCCACCTATCCCCTCAATTCGTTAACTTCCATATAGTAAAAAGTACCTCTTGGCGTGCGGCTACCCGTATTGGCATTTCTAGCTTTGATCCCATTCTCAGTTCAAGTCCAGGCATTAAGGATGCTCGAATCTCTTGAACTATGGCTCTGATACCAACTTGTAAGACCCCAAAATCCGGGTGTCTCGCAGTTGGGACATCATTGTATAAACGGTCCAAACACTTGAAAATATTAATTATTATTATTAATTTCTTAATTTGAAGAATACGCAGCGGAAAACATTTAAGTCAAATTCCCAATCATGGGAAACATCCAAACTAAAAATACAAAATTTTAATGTTTAAAATTTATTTATTAAAGCATCGTCCTCAACTAGAAATGCCATCTTCAAATGTCGGGTAGCTTCATGCAACATCCAAGAGGTCATCATTCATCCAGCTAACCTGAAATCAATCTAACATGTATACAAAAGTCAGCTAGGCTGAGTGAATTCAAGTTTTTAATATTGTAATACAATAAAATAGTTGTAAAACATTTTCATCACATCGTCTTAAATAAACATCAACTTCAAAAAAAAAAAAAACATTCTTTAAGATAACTTCAAACATCCATTCAGATGGGTCAAGCACATAACAATGGGTCTCCTCGACCTTTAAAGCCAAACACAAAGTAAGGAAAAAGGACCCTTTTCGCCCCAAGGACCTCTAAACTGTTAGGGGTCTCCCCACCAAGACAGACAGATACGGTTAGGGGACTTCCTCTGCCCCAAGGACTATTAAGCTGCGAGGACTACCTCTGCCCACATAAGTCAACTAAACAGTTAGGGGACTTTTCGACCCAGTCATGGCAAGACCCAAAACCTACACATTCACTTTCATATTCACATACATATCAATGCAGTATAATAATTTACATCATGATCATAAATAAATATATATATTTTATCTACAAATTCATCTTTAATGGGTCAAACATACAACACAGATCTCCTCACCTTAAATCCCAAACACAAAGTAAGGGATAAAGGAATTTTTCTTCTCCTCTTGCCCCAAAAGCAAGTAAACTGCTAGGGGACTTCCTCTATTCGACCTGGATGTGGCATGACCCAACACATCACACGCTAGCACATAAATTGAGCAATCAAATAATCCTCATGTATAGTTAATATGTAGATTCAAAGTAACTATACAAACATCTTAGAAGTATATCCAGCTTGCCTATAAGCCCTTAAACTTTAAGACATTAACTAAAAGGCATCATGAACTTACACTTAATACATATGTGTGTATATATATACTTCAACCATCATACATGTACCTTTATACCTACACACCTCATAAATATATATGTTCCCTCATAAACTCGAGTATTTATAAATATAATAATATATCTATATAAATTTATCCTTATAAATATGTAAACATATATAAATATGAGTATATATGTTATTCTGATCAATAATTGCCTTCACCCGAATAGGTATATAAAAACATATAACCCTACTCACAATTCATTCTCTAAAAGCATATGAGTAAAAAAAATGAATTTTTATAAATATATAAAAAGAACTTCACAACTTCCTTCATGAAAATAATTATACGAGTTTAGCATGCACATTAGCCCGAAAAAATTTAAAAGCATTTAAAATGGTGGGCTCAAGAACTCACCTTATCGTAACGCTCGCGAGACCAAAAGAAGCTAGAGAAGCGCATGGCAACATCCTATTAAATCAATCGCCTACTTTTTAGAGCTGTATGGATCTTCTCCAATGATCAAGTACAATCCTACTCGGTGAACCAACCAATATGTATAAATCCCATGTGAGAGAATTAACATGTGTGTGCTTGTTTAATTAAATCACCATGTTTTCTTTCTTCCTTATTTCACGTGAGTTTCATAGTGCACAAGCACACATGCACCAAAACAAAGTTTCTCTATACACCTCCATTCACATGCGTAGACCAACATCACGATCATCATCATGCAAACAAGACTTTTCATTACACTTTAATTAGTTGAAAAGCTTCATGCAAACATACATATCGTGCGTGTGACCTGCTGTTACCACCATCATCCTGACAACCTTAATCAACATACACCCATCATCCTGACAACCTTAATCAACCTTAGTCAACGGACATAGAATAGGTACCTGAGATGTTCTCGAATTGTGTCACGCACCGTGCTCCAAAACAATCGATGTTGTCGTCCATTCCAGGATCAGTTTTTTTTGGCAGCCCTTACTGACACTTGCCATGGTTGTTTTACCGTCATTTTCAGCCCTGGGTAACCTCTTAAACAGCTGCAACCAATCGCCACTTGCTGCTACAATGTACCAGACACTCGGTCTTGAAATCACGCCCACAATTATGATGTTTCTGTCTGGATTACGGTCCACTTTGGGCAGCCCAAAGCCGCTACTATTTGGTACCATTTTTCAATTAGTTTCGGCCACATAATACTTCTTATACAGCCATCAAACATCCAGCATCGCTGCTTCCCTGTGCACCACGAATAGTTCCCAAAACAAAAACCGAAACAGCATGCGTTGTTGTCTTGTTTGCTGCACTATTCTGGCAGCTTAACGCCATCATTCCTGACACCACACACACCGCCCCTTCTCTTCATCACCTTCATAACCCACCGTCAACACCGTACCTCACCGCTCATTCCCTTCCATCATCCTCATCGTATGCCATCACTACCATCCCTCGTTACCATCGTCGTCGTCACCTCGTAGCCAACCACCATCATCACATACCTTATTTCGATCACCACCGCAGCCACTATACAACCCGAACCGGATTCACAATCATTATACTATTTCACGACCACCCGGAATCGCCGGAGGTCAAGAACACAACCGACTTCTTCTACGCGACGATTTTGATACCCGCAAACCCTAATGAACGCCAAACACATACATAATAACTATCTTGTTTGAAAGCCGACCTAACCAACATTTAAACAACAAGATCATACCTCGCATCAATGAGAAGGAACAAAAACAACTTAGCATATGTTTGTTTTCCTTCACGGCGCCGTCACAAGGTTATTGTCTAAGAATGGTGAAGTTCTGATTATAGGGTTTGCTTACATAGAGGTTTAAATAGAAATTTACACTATGCCCCACTTACATCTGCTCCATATGACTTATTGCTCCTTAATAAAACAAGGTTTCATGTTATACACTTTGCACCCTCCAAGTAATTATCTTGGTGCAGTTAGGTCCCGGAGCTAACGCGGCATCGTTTTTTTTTCTCTAAATTATATCCACAAACTGAACAATAACATAAGCGAGAATTTCGGGCGTTACAAATAATGAAAACCCGTTTCCTTTTAAGCTAAACTTTTGATTTGGCCCATTTGACTCGATATAGGCCAATTCTAAGTAACTGGGTCGAATAAAAAACTCAATTAATCGCTCAGAAACAAAAGTAATACAACTAATCAGAGGTGTGGTAGTAAAAAAAAAACTCTATCGCTCAGTAACACAACACAATTAATCAACAATACTATTTCACTGTTCTAATTTTCTACATGTAAGTAAATGGCACACCAGCCAACTTAAATGAAGTTGAAGCAAGTACAAACTGTGAATCAAATGGGTCACCTTTTCATTTACAATTCATAAACAGCTGAACAATGAGATCCAAGCTAATCCATACCTAAGGATATGAACGCCATAAACAGGGTATTACCGTCTTATGAGTCTTTGATGAGACATTATCATGAACTTACATAATATGCAGCCCAATGACAGACCTCATGCTTCAATTCAGAATCCAGTTTCTTGAGCAATCCGGAAAAGTAGAGGAGGAGAGCAGGCGGAAAATGTGGATGTCACTTCACTCACATCACAATTTTTTGGAAGGATTTACCGTATATTTTTTTATTATTATAAGTATTATTATATAATTTTTTTAGCAACAACAATTTTTTGGAAGGATTTACCGTATATTTTTATGTTATAAAAGGTGTGTTGTAGCTAAAGTTTGACAAAAGAGAGCATCTGCTGATGAATAAATGTCTTAAGATGCAAATGTCTGCTATGGGTCAACAGTGGTTGGGCTAATGATGAATAAGTATTATTATATAACGTCTGCTATAACTATTATTATATAATTTTTTTTTATCAACAACAATTTTTTGGAAGGACTTACCGTATATTTTTGTGTTATAAAAGGTGTGTTGTAGCTAAAGTCTGACAAAAGAGAGCATCTGCTGATGAATAAATGTCTGAAGATGCAAAGGTCTGCTATGGGTCAACAGTGGTTGGGCTAATGATGAATAAGTATTATTATATAACTTCTGCTATAAGTATTATTATATAATTTTTTTATCAACAACAATTTTTTGGAAGGATTTACGGTATATTTTTGTGTTATAAAAGGTGTGTTGTAGCTAAAGTCTGACAAAAGAGAGCATCTGCTGATGAATAAATGTCTGAAGATGCAAAGGTCTTCTATGGGTCAACAGATGTTAACGGACAACAAATGATATTCAATCTTAAAATGCTTAACATAGGATTTGATACTAACAGTGGCTGGGCTAATAACAGATGTTAGAATTACGACTGTTGAGTTACACCGATTGAAAAAAACTGTTTTTGAAACTTCTGCTTGCCTAAAAATACATCCACTATTAAAGGTTACCATCTGTTGTCATAATTTCTGTTTATCCTAATGACTGTTCATTTACTAAACTGCTGACAGTCATCCATTATGACAACAGAGGTTCTGACGTGGGCAGATGTTAGCTAAAAATAAAACAACTGCTGAAAGTTATCATCTGTTCTCATAACTTCTGTTTATCTAACAACTGTTTGACTCACACTGTTCCCAACGACCAACAGAGGTTTCCAAACAACTGTCATCGGTTGGCGCAAGAGAGCTTCTCACGTGGACAGATCTTAGCCATCAAATATTTGTAATTACTGCCACGTCAGCATTCACTTCTTCTCTCTATATAAAAGCTGTTTCATCCCTAAATCGAGGTTCTACCACTGCAGTCTCGAATTCAAAATTCTCAAAAACAGTTTCCAACATATTAAAAACCCTCCAATTTAAATCCTGTTTCATCCCCAAATCACCTTCTTTTCCGATCATGTCTCTGAACATCAAAAACCCTCACAACTACCTCCCCATCTTCGGGAAAACTAGCAAAAATACCAGCTATCACTCAATAATTGACGTTTTAACGTCATCGAAATACATATCAATTCTTACTGCTGATGCTGGGATTCATAAAGAAACACTCCGACAATTTTGGTTTAATGCTGAAATAGAGGCTGAAGATAATTATCCAATTGCCATCACATCTAAGGTCAGGGAAAGTGTGGTACGAATTTCTCCCTTTACAATTTCCACTACATTTGAATTGGACGACTTGGCAGGTAAGAACAAGTTTGAAAAATTTGAACTTCATACAGAGTTCACTGAAAGAGGGTATGATGCACAAATAAAGGAAGTTACTATCTACAAACGAAACTTCCCTCCGCCAATGAAATTTTTGTTTCATACTCTTTTAATTTATCTCTCAGCCAACACCACCGCATTTAATGAGATACCTTTGAACATTCAGTATTTGGGTTATGCTATTTTAACAAAACCTGATTACAATTTATCAAAAGCACTATTTTCTAATTTGTTGAATAATGTGAAAAATGTGAAAAAAATTGAAAAAAGGTGTTCGTAGTAATGCTTTTTTGTTGTATCCAAGACTTCTAAGCTTCTACCCACGAAAACAAGTGTCATAAACAGATTTTGAACAAGGCGTAGCTTTTCAAATAAATAGTCTTACAAGTAAAACTTTTACTAAACTTATGGATAAAGAGTCAAAAGTTTCAACAACTGAAACAAAGGGAGATGAGCCTCTTTTAGATGCGTCTGCATCAGTTGCTCAAACTTCTGTTGTTGAGCGAACTGCTCATGCTGATCATGACACCACAACTGGTGTTGTGAAATACACACCAGGAAAACGCAAAAAGAAAGCTGTCACATCCAAAAAGTCCATCAAAACTAAACAAAATAAAAAGGTTCGCTTGGAAGATGAGATCCCGGAGGTTAATGTAGTGACAACACAAATGTCACTTGAAACCACTACTGCTACTTCTTCACAGTTATTGGAAAGATCTCAACCCATCCAAACTCCTCATGTATCGTCACAAAAGGATCATGTTGTAAGTATAGGGAGACCACAACATGAAGTAAAGCTTTCATATGAAAGTATGTTTAAAAGTCCCTCTACTAGGGCAATCACTCTTTCTACACCACAACCCTCGGCTCAAGTTCCATTAACAATATTACCTCTGTTAGAAGCAATTGAATTTCAGAAAGAAAACAGTTCCTCTAACGCACACATTACTGATAGTAGATCGCAACAAATGATTGCGTCTGAAGCAATTAAATCTTCTATTCTACAAACAGTTGAGGAGGTTATCTCCGTTGAGTATTATGAAACTCTTGGTGGTAGTTTAAGTGGAGCAGCGACTACAACTGTTGAACCCATTGGTGATCAGTTGGACAGTGGTTACTTCATTAAGACTCCTTTGAAGGCAACTACTGATGAGGTTACAACTGTAATCTCTGCTTCACTGGGAAGTCCCCAGAACGAAGAAAAAGGCGCATCTGTTTCTGATGATATGGAGACTTCTCCTATTATCAAAATAAAAACAATCACTACAGGTGGCAATTCAGATGATCCTATTAAAATAGGTGATGAATTTACTTATAAGGATTTGACGGTTAGAGTGTCTAACATTGAAACAGATGTTGCTGAAATGAAAGAATTGATTAAGCAGATGATAGAGCTTTTTAAAAGTCAACCTAGCAGACAGGAAATTGCCAATGAGCTTTGGAATTCTATGCAACCCATCTTTCAAGTTCAGAGGAATTTGGCTGAAAGTAACCGCAATTTCTCTTTGGAATTTATCAGAAATTTGGTTGATGCCAGGTATAAAGACACACAAGCAGACATTATACATTAAGGAACATGTGTTGGAACTTACTGGCTCCACTTCTACATCAATCTTTGAGAAAGGTGATGATGATGGTAATGATGCCAAAAAGGGGGAGAAAGATTCATTGAGAAAGTTGCCACCAGATTCAAAAGCTAATCCTATAGAAATTGTATTGCCTGCTCAACCTACATCCCAACCTTCTCCAAAAAAACCACTACAAAAGAAGGTGAAAATACCTTCCACACCATCATTACCCATTTTGTCAATAGATGTTGGGAACACAAAAGTATTAGTAGATGTTTACCAAACAGCTGCTGAGACACCAGTTGTTTCAGCAGAAGTTTCTCAAACATCTGCCATGATCATTTTTACTACACCAACCACAATCCAAGCATCTCCAACGTCACAAAGATTTCCCATACATTCATCTTCACTACCAAAACATTATCCTTCACCAGAAATCATCTCAACACGTAAGAGAAAAACTCATATCGATAGAATCACAAAAATCAACAATGATCCTCTGGTAAAGCCAACTCAATCTAATTGGAAGAAAGTCAAAACAGTGGATTCAGATGAGGTATTGAAGTTTAAAAGAATGAGAGCAGAGCTTGTGGCTGCTGATTATGGTCCAGTTAGATCCATTGCCAGATGGTCTAAACTGAAAATTGTTGAGACCTACAAAAAGCTGGAAGAAGATAAAGCTGAACATTCAAATGTTCTTCAAAAGTCAGTCTATCCTACAACTGCTGCGCTGTCTCAAAAATTGGTACTCCAAAAAACCTTCTCTCATCATCTGATTTGTCTGAATCAATTGTAAATTTAGTTAGCAGACCACAATCACCAAACTCATCTTCAATTATTCTTTGCCCAAGAAAACCAACTGATCCAAAAATATTAAAGTGGAAGTCATGTTCAAAAACCTAAGTATTGACTTTGATCAGATCAGATGGTAGTGTTGAAGAGATTAAAATGGATAGTGCATATAATCTGAATGCATACGATCTCCAAGATTTGTTGGACCTTCAACTTGAGATGGATGATGAAGAAGATATGTTCTCCCTAGACTTTGAACTACAATTTAAAGGACAAATTAGGGAGATGTTGATGAGAAATAAAAATCAGTAATAAAGAAGGGTTTTCATATCATCTGTTGTATAGGGAGATTGTTGAATCAGCATCTGTTACATTGTTTGCAGTAGTATATTTAACCAGATCACAACATGTAGCGAAGGACATGTTGCTGCGTAACAAATTCTTGAATGAGGTTTGATGTGTGTTGTTTAGGCAGGTGATCGTATGTTCTTAGTTAATGTTTGTTAAAGTTAAGTTGTATTATAATTTTGTTAAGTTTGTTAGACATCTTTCATATGTACTCTCTTTTTTGAATAAGAGAATTGAAATAATCATATGTATATGTAACTGATGAATTTTATTAAGTTTGTTAGACATGCTTTAGACATCTTTTATTAAGTTTGTTAAATATCTTTTATATTTACATATAGTTGTCTTTTATCTATAATAGATAATACGTTTTGCTACAATATCTATACACATATCTATATGTTCTGCCAATATGTGTTATGCATGGTTTTCTAAGAAACGACCCGTGTTTGCACACGGGTCTTACCGCTTGTACTATATAATATAAGAAACCATTTTAGTGACACTTGTCATCATATTAGGCCATTTCTTATTTTTTTTTTGAATGGCAAAGGTTACATTAAACCTACTTTTAAACTACACCAAGAAATACTAAACTACACCCCATGCCAGGATTTGAACCCTGGTCTTTTCTCCAAGAGGAAAGAGCCTCTACCACCCAGCTATAACTGGAATGGCAGGCCATTTCTTATAGATAATTATTATTTTAGTTTAATCTCTTCTAATTAATTATAGATAATCCTCCTACAAAATATTATTTAGTTTAATATCTTATATTATAGGTAAACCTCCTACTAAATATTATTAGTTTAATATCTTATTGATAATTATTATTTAGTTTAATCTCTTTCGCATTTATAATATTATTTATTTGAATTAATTATATTTGAACGTTTTGTTTAGTTTGGTATCAAATATATTTTACGAAACTTAAAATAAAATTAACTAATATTATTTATCATTTATACATTTACGGAGTTTTAAATAAATGGTTAAATTTATTGAGACTTCGTTAACAAATTTTGCAACAACAGAATAATCTATTTTTGTCACGAAAACCAAACTTTGTACTAATATATTAAATATTTTTATTTTCACTATACAAAATTACATTTACTTGACCCATGTAATACATGAGGTTTTTAAGATATAACTTTTTATTATTTGATATATAAAATTAGATTTATTTAACTCGTACAATACACGGGGTTTTTTAAAGATATATATTTTTTATTATTTAGTATAAAAATTACATTTATTCAAACCATGTAATGCGCATATTTTTAAAGATGTAATTTTTTATTATTTGATATATATAATTTTTACATTTATTCAACTCGTGTAATAAATGAGGTTTTTAAAGATGTATTATTTTATTATTTGGTAAACAACATTACATTTATTCAATACGTGTAATACACGTGGTTTTAAAGATATAACTTTTTTATTTGGTATATAAAATTACATTTATTCAACTCGTACAATATGGTTCTTAGGGGATACGGAGTGGGCGGCAAAGGGGATCGGCAAAGGCAGTTTGCCGCTCGGGAACACTGTTGCCTACCACCCTTTGCCGCGCGGTGAAGTTCTTGATCGGTGACAGGTTGCCAACGGTGAAGGGAGGGAAGGTGTGTGTGGTGGGGTCCATGATATCTCAACCAATCACACATTTTTTTTAAATAGTATACCAATTCATGAAGTGTCTAACCATTGCTGACACTTTTGAGCATAATTTAAACATTTTTCATTGAATGACATGGCACATTCTCATTGGTTGATTTTGAAGTTTACCACTTTCAAGTGTGTAACCACTCCCTACACCCTTATATATATAACTTTTTATTATTTAATATATAAAATTATATTTATTCAACCCCTACAATAAATGAGGGTTTTAAAGATATATTGTTTTATTGTTTAGTATAAAAAATTTATTTATTCAACCCCGTGTAATACACGGGGTTATAACCTAGTTTATACTAAGACAACTCATGCGCATTAATTTTGTTAATTACTTGCACTTAAAATATTAGTTGTAAGTATTGAAACCTATTAACAATATTTCAACCACAATTTTATTATATTACTAGAATTAGTACCCACCGCAATACGGCGAAGATTGGTTACATATATATCATATTAGATTCATTCACATCGCCTAGTCTACCTACTAAGCCTACACAAAATCTTGTTGTATTAATCTGATTACGACTTATCTATACTATATTATAATGCATTTGAAAAAGATTCTAACAAAATTTAAGTAATTACAACATTCTATGCTTATAGTACTAGTGGGGAACCCGCGCGTTGCGGCGGAGTCAACAATTTGCAGTGTTGTTCTCATTTTCCGTTTGTTTATTAGTAATAACACCTCGCACGTTGCGATGGATCAAGCCTAGTTAACAACACACATGGAATTATAATACACTAAAGGCATAGCTGGTTTAAATTTTAGGATATTTGTAGCAAATTTTGAAATAAATGTAATAGGTAATAGCACAGAGATACTTACAGTAGTTGAGGGGCAATATATATAACAATGATTACAACATCTTTGACTTATGATTGGTTTAATTCTCGCCAAGCCAGCATGTACCAAATAAGTATTTATTTTAACCCTTCACTGCATCAGATCCACCCAATTTTCCAATTTAGAGATATAAGATTCAAGACCTAACAAAGTAAGACTGGAACCTCGGTAAGGTCTGACAGGTGGCGGGGTCTGAAGTCGTTGATAGAAACAAATCAAAATTCAAAATACACAAAACCAACCTGCACGATCACGTAGCCCCAACGCAGGTCTTGGCTTCTCAAACAAATGTTTTCTCCGCAACCGCACCACACAAGTCTTCTCTACTCGAATCGCTGAACCAAACAAATTTTCTTCCCTCGATCACACAGATCGTCCCTTCGAATCACCTTCGATTTTGATCTGGTACACACAGGCCTGATCACGGCATGCTTTTCTGACATGTCTCTTCTTCTGACTTAAATTGTTGACTCCGCCGCAACGCGCGGGTAACCCGATAACATGCCGACCCATGACCCGTTTTCTATTCGGTGACACATTTAAACAAAACCGGTAACCGATTTGACCCGTACACGACCTAGAACAACCCGAAACATCAAGATTAACCCAACAATGTTAAGATTCTAAGATGCATTTCCACCGCTTCTATTCTTTAATCTTTATGTTAAACAAGTGAAGCAAAGATGAATAACCAAAACAGTTCTGTAAGAATTTAGGAACAAACCTTAAACAAGTCATCTAGTGCTGTATCTAGGGTTTATGATTTCAAGATTCAAAAAATATGATCTGGAAAACTAACCACACAACTGGTATCAATGGTTGTACGAACAGTTCTAGCTTTCATCACCGGAATAGATTTTGCATCTCACACTACAAATTTCAACAGGAATAACAACAAAAAGTAAAGCAATAAATCATGTAACCCAACCAAACCACCCAAACACGTCACCAGACTAATAAGCTATGATAAAAACTAAATCTTTGGTTAATCATTTTGCTGAAGGTAATATTAACTTTTTTTTGTTTCAGATCCTATATGAAGAGTGGTTAGATTTAGTAGATAATAAAAATTATTGGTTTCTTTTGGATTGTTCGTATTGCATAGATGTAGTTTTCTACGGGATAACATAAACTAAATTTGAGTGGTTATTACCTGGGGCTGAAAAACGAAAGGCTGCTGATGCTATAGCCAGTGTGTCAGGAGAAATGGTCAATGCTTTTGAGGCTGGTGTTAACAGAATAAGCCGTTGTGATTCTGTTAAAATTTTAAATTGAGTTAATAGTAAAGTTAGGATCAGTAAGCATTATGTAAGTGAAAGTTAAGCAAAATGATTTCTTACCTTAGCTACGATATCGCCTGCAATCAATGTACTGGTCTCTCGCGTGATGGTAATGGGATCGGAAACAACTCATTAGTTCTATCCAATATCCTAAATAACTTTTCTACAACATTCAAATCCAAAATGGATGGTCAGTTTTCTCAAAAATAAAATAAAAACAAGTATGTGTAGAATCTCATCCTTAGCGTCGTAAATGTACATTTGTAAGAAGCGAGGTCGTTCACCAGATGGTGGGCACAAAGAACCAATGTGATGTCAAAGCTAACCGCTTACTTTAAATACGTATGGACCAGACCCAAGCTTATGGAGTTATCTACAAATGCACCAACAACAAATTAAGTAACAAGTATCAGGTCAAACTAAGTAACAGGTATCAGGTCAAATTGTTTAAAACTGTGCAGATGGATCAGGTCAGGATAGTAACAGCAATATGACACTGGTGAACGCCATAACAACCAAGATTCGGAAAACTACCTGTAACACTTATTGGCACTAATGGTGGCATCCTTGTGGCTCCATGTTGATCTGGTGTCACTTGATTTAAATGGTGGTGCTGATGACTTGTTCACGAGACAGTGATTCAACATAATTAGAGCAGAAAACAAAATCGTACATTCGTACCGATGTATTTTATGACATGTCATGATCATTCTTTGATAGATCTGTTATGGGTTATACAATTAAAGGCACTTGGAAACATGTCGATGTGTGTGAAGTGCGATGAGAGATGATCGTACAGTGGGAATTCGGTCGTTATCCATTGGTTCATTACGATACCGATACGATAACGACACTCAGTATAGCGGGTTACGCCAGTACGACCACTGTTGTTTCTAGGGACACGCTACACTCTGAAAGGGGAAAGACTGTGAGTATTGAGTTGGGTAGAACAGATCTTTGGTTCCAGGCCGACCTACGGGTCCCACATACAGCTCTTCTACAAAACATAACAGAGAAACAGAGTTGTGTTCTATATTCATATTTCCAAATAAAGTGTCAAGCTTTTGTGCAAAAATGGACAATTATGAATTTATGAGCGATGTTCTTGCTACGCGAATCGAATACATAGTCTCTACAACACAAAAAGATTCAAACTTGCTTATAATAAGCTTACATTTCAACATTTTTATCCTACAAAATTTGACACGAATGCTATGATTTTTTCTTAATAACGAAAACCCGTTTCCTTTTAAGCTAAACTTTTGATTTGGCCCACTTGACTCGATATAGGCCAATTCTAAGTACCTGGGTCGAATAAAAAACTCAATTAATCGCTCAGAAACAAAAGTAATACAACTAATCAGAAAAAAACTCTATCGCTCAGAAACACAACACAATTAATCAACAATGCTATTTCACTGTTCTAATTTTCTACATGTAAGTAAATGGCACACCAGCCAACTTAAATAAAGTTGAAGCAAGTACAAACTGTGAATCAAATGGGTCACCTTTTAATTTACAATTCATAAACAGCTGAACAATGAGATCCAAACTAATCCATACCTAAGGATATGAATGCCATAAACAGGGTATTACAGTCTTATGAGTCTTTGATGAGACATTATCATGAACTTACATAATATGCAGCCCAATGACAGACCTCACGCTTCAATTCAGAATCCAGTTTCTTGAGCAATCCGGAAAAGTAGAGGAGGAGAGCAGGCGGAAAATGTGGATGTCACTTCACTCACATCACCCTGGTCGTTCTTCGAAACCCTAGTCTCGTCCCAAAATTTCAATCAATAAACAAGAACACAAAACGAAAAAAAGAAGCATTTCTTGAATTTATACACAACACTATAGAATCAAATTAAACCATTTTACACACCTCATAATCAACACCAACCAACAAAACATGAAAAACTTACATAGGATTTCATGTTACCAAGCTCTCGCTCGCGTTTCTGCATAAGCTCTCTTTAAAGGGCTTGGTTTTCTTCCGACATTCTGATCCTCCTGGCTCAAACCTGAGACTGCACACGGGCTAGAGTCTGCATACATCTTAAAGTGGTTATTGCTTGTCGTTTGACCGATTGACTTTGAACCAACACTTTTAATCTCACAAGCCCTTTCAAAGCCCGCAACTTTCTTCGTGCCTAATAACAACCAGAATCTTTGTGTCAGCATATTTGCAACACAATATTAAGTGGAGGCTATATAGAAAACACTACCGAGAAACGCTGAAAAGCTGTTTGAACCTTAATGGCGGCTACATCTTCCTTGGATTTACCTAAAAAACGTCTAAACGCTGCTGCTGCTGCTACTGCTACCCTTGAGGTATAACCAGGTTTGCTCGGTTCATTCTCCGATAGAAATAGATTTACAAGGAACAATTAACTAATGCTAATATACATGCATACTATTTACAATATATTCAGTTTAAACCAAACACAACTTCTTGATTTATTATACTTCAAAATGGTGCTGAAAAAACCTTGAATGAAGCCCTAGAATTGCAATTGAATCTGAATCTCAGATCCTAAATCCAATAGCATTTACAAATCAAACGGAGAGTTGATTTGTTTACCTTGTCGGATCTAATTCGGATTTTGAAGACGTAGTGAGCGACTCGCTTGATGGCTCCGTGATCTTCATCTTCCTAATAATTCAAACTGTGAAATCGATTAATGGATGAACTGCAACTTTCAAATGTTGAAGATGATGAGGTCAGTTTATCCTGTCTCTCAGAAGTCGATTTGCCTGGGATATCCATCTGTAACGTCATTGACGGATTAAGTGGTGACATAAATGTAGGATCCTTCAGTTCCATGGATGAAATCTCGATTGTGCCCCTCAGACGTCTTAAAAGTTTGAGGAAAATACAAATTCAACCCCTTTAAAAAAGCTTTATTTGTTTGTACATGTTGTTATAAAGTTTGTACGCGATGTTAAATTACATTTCTATCCATAGGAAATGCTTATATATAGTATATAGATATATAGATATAGATAACAACTTAATGATGTTACTAAAAAGGCAAAATGGTCTTTCTACATAAATATTAAATAGATTTAGGGTTTTAATAAAATTAATTCAAACATTGGGGTATATGTTGTGAAGTACTTGTAATTTGAAGGTTCATAGGGGCAATTTTTGGTATTTAATAACATAATTTGTTTAATAACCAGTTTATTATGGTTTTAGGCTATTTAATATAACACTTTGTGTTTTACGATTTCATTATTTCATAACATAATTTATTTAAGCGGAAATGTCACAAAATAGTAACCAAATTTTAAAAGTGTTCTAATTAGGTTACTCTTTTGTTTTTGTCTCAATTAGATAACTTAACATTCAAATCGAGCCATGTCCCTTTTCCATGTGTCAAGAAAAAAAATGGAGCATAAAATGCTGGGGGTCGGATTATTTTAATATATGAAATTATATTTATTAAAAATAAAAACGCTTTAATTACTTTAAAAAATAAAAAAACAAATTAAAATCCACCTCATCACTCGATGTTAGCATCAAATAAAAGGGAAAAAATCCACATGACAACGGTTACCTATGAAATAGATGAAAAAACCCTTTATTTTAGCGAAAAATGAATTTTGAGTGACCTGATTGGAACACTTTTGAAACTTGAGTGACTTAATTGAAACACTTTTAAAACTTGGTTACTATTCTACAAAGTTACCTATTTATTTAATTACCAATTTATTAAGGTTTTAAGCTTTGTTTACAACATATCTTGTTTTATTGATAATTTGACTATCTTTATCAAATATCATTAGCTTAAGCCATGTCTACATTTTTACTTCCGACAATACCACATATATTTAGCCACTGTTTCTACCGGTTTTCGCTCGTAGTGTTAAAGTTTACCTAATATTTTCGTAAAAATATTTTTGTAATGTAAAATAATGGATTTTTAAGAGTCTGGTCCCTTCCGATTTAGATTTAAAAGTCCGGCCCCGATCAAGTTTTCGTTCAAAATTCGCCACTATATTCAGCTATGTGTAAAACATGGTTCTTTTAGAAAGAAACAACCTGTACATCATTCTCTCACGGTCTCACCTATTAAATAAGTTTAAATAGTCGGGTGATTAAATAAAA
Organism: Helianthus annuus; assembly: GCF_002127325.2. Lineage (NCBI taxonomy): Eukaryota > Viridiplantae > Streptophyta > Magnoliopsida > Asterales > Asteraceae > Helianthus > Helianthus annuus. Next base: position 108,565,548 of record NC_035436.2, read on the forward strand.
TTTAGAATTTTATTTAATCAAATTTGATATAAATAATTTATATCAGTTTATTTTAGTTATTTATACAGTTTAGATTTATAATGATAATGTACTAAAAATTTAACAACATGAGATTTATGATAATGTATTATACAACACGTATAATATATTATATATGTATTTGTTGTTCGGATATCCATATTTAAACCGTGATTGTATAAACAACAATATATAACATATTATATATATTTGTTGTTCGGATAATGGAGATAAAATTTAAACCGTAATTAAATAAGCAAATCCTTAATACTAAAATAAAATTTAAGTTAAAAAATTAAGGTTGAAGGAGAGAATGCCATGTGGCATTATTTGGAGTCTTTTATTATAATTTAGATTAGATTAGATTAGATAATCGTTAATCAACTAAAATGATATGTAGTAATTGGGTATAATATTCTTTTGATACAAAATAACCATTTAGCTCGTTTTCTCCTATAATCATCAAACTTTAAATATGAACCAAAAAAAGTATAATTTAATAAAATAACCTTTATTCTACTCAAAAGTTTAGGAGATATTTATATAAAAATATGTATAATTTATACCACATCTTTATTCTACGCAAACATATATAATTGTTTCCCTTAGATTATTGGCATTTAGATGAATTTCAGCATCCAAAGCCCATGATAAATAATTTTTTCCAGTGATGCCTAAATCCATAAACTCAAGCTTTGCAAGATTCGATATGATTAACTATATTAAAGAAATACGTATGAATTAATGCATGTTATTCAAATTATAATCAAATAAAATTTAGTGACCATTATTGACTAGAAAATAAAACAAGACTAGCAAAATAATAATGTATTTAGTCATTACCAATTAAAGTTTGTTTACATATATCCATGCATATAAGCAAACATATATAATTTATATTAACCTATTACGATATAACTAATCAAAATTATATCTTATTGCAACTCTAATTTGAAATATAATTATACATATCCATCAAGTTTCATATTTATTAATAACACATGATCATAAATACAATTAATAAAATGTTTATATCGCATGAACTAGAATATTTACAAACGTATTTTGTTTTATTTATGTTGCTATTCAACTAATAACACATTTTCAAATTTCATATACTATTATATCGAACAAAATAAACAAGATGGGAAGTAATTAGTTATCAGATCATTGTCTCAATTACTCTCACTAGTAATTTGTAAATTATATGCTATATTCATGATAATAGCACAAAAATTTTCTTATATCAATAGCAAGCACAAAAATGTTAATGTTGCAAAGTTTTTTTTTTTAATTAAATGCATGTAATTATAGCACAACAGGTAAATCATAAGAAATTAACTACTAATAAAAATGAATCTAAACTTTATGTTGTTCTCGTTACACAAAATATAATACTAATAATGCAAAAGACAATTGCCACATGAAATAGTAAAATGGTAACGTACAAAAAAAAAAAAAAAAACCATAGTACAGACAAAAAAAATATTTACAGTGCTAAAGCCAAAGTTAAACAAACTAGAAGTGCCAATATAATGTAGTTTACAAGTACTGAATGTGTCTGAAGCATCATTAAAACAAAATTCAACGTAATATATGAAAGAAAAAAAAAAGAAGAATTAATACTTAACATAACAAAATGGGTAAAGGTGAGCAATAAAATACAAGCTTGTCAAAATACTTAGTCATGGTTTTTTTCTATGGCTCATTTTACTATTCAAATATAACTAAAAACAAATCATATTCATAACCAACCGTTATATTATTTATATTTTACATGTATATTATATAAAAAAAATTCTATTTTGGTTATAGTGATGGTATATTAACAGGTTTGGTGTTTTCACTTTAAACTTTGGATGAATGTATCAACCAAAATAGATTTGATTTAGTTTAAACTCAGAATATGATTAAACGAACTAATAAACCACCTTGTCAAAAAACTTATATATCCAAACTGTTTGTAATGAAAACAATCGGTTACTAAAAACAAATTGTGTAGCCATAAAGAGGCAAATAATATAGCAAAAATATGGTTACATAAGAACGTTTTGTTTTGCTTGTCTAGGATTAATCATGCTAAGATGGAGCAATAAAATACAAGCTATAAAAGTAGATAACTTACTTGTAAAATGATGTAATCCAACTTGAAAAGCAAGTCGTGCTAATAACGTGTTTTGTAACAACTAGCCTATTAACATTATAGAGATAAGAAAGAGAGATTGGGAAAATGTATATCTTATTGATGTATAAAATGGATCACATATGCTTCTATTTATAGGCTTACAAGATGGGAGTTAAGTACATGGAGAGATGGGATAAAAGTATATGGAGAGTAATAGCACAAGTGGATAGTCACACAATAAATAGATAATAATTCATAACAGGACCTGAATTGTACACCCTTTTAATTACATTTGTTTTGTTTGAAAGGGGTAAAACCGAGGAAGATATTGAATTGTTGGATTTTTAAGTAGAAAAAAAACATAACAATTAGAAGAATATAGTTTTTTTTTTTGAAGAGTTCAGTAAGCATATGTTGTTTGAAATTTAGTGAATGGATATTTAATATATTTATAATTTAATGAAATAATAAATATTAATTAGAATCTTCATGTTGTGAATAAAAGAGAAACTCTTGAGTAAAGCTTTTTGATGACATTTAATTAGTTTTAGTAGAGTTTTTAAGTCTCTAATTAAGTGACTAATAAGTGAAACCTTTCACTAATCCTTAACTCTTTTACAATTAGTAGGCTATGTGCTTATTTTTGTTATAAGAAGAATATTGTATTGCTTGATACATGGAGAATACTAGAAGGAGGATGAACACTGGAAGACCAACTAGAGAGAGGAGTACTCTCTACTTGTTTTCCACCACCATCACATCCTTATTTGTTGCATAAGTTCAAACACTACAATTATCTGGTGTAACCTCGGGCATGTGAGCCATCTTCGGCAGTACATACTACTTCGGCTGTTGTACCCTAGGAAACAGTCGCGTCGCCTTTAGTAGAGGCGCGGAATTTGTTTTAAGGGAAATGTGTTGAACACGTGCCTCAACCAAAATCGTCAACGTTTTAGTGTGCTCTTTGTTGCAGTTGTAACACCCCCAAAATACCACCTGCGGAAACCCCCGCGAGGCGTGTTACACATCAGAGTCTGAGCCACCAATCACATTGAACCAATAAAAAAATACTTAATAAAACATGTTATCAATTCAATAATGTCGAGTAGCGGAAGCATATAATAAATTGTTTTGTAATCGTTTCATAATAACTCAAAACCAAAGTGTCAATACTAGTAATCTCATAGCTTCGATCCATGACAACTCCAGCACTCCCAGATAGCAAGTCCACGCTCCAAGGTTAATGACCTACAAGCATGCAACAAGTGTGTCAGACTACGCTGGTGAGTTCAAGGTGTTGCTTACGTGTGAAGTTACCAGATATTAGTTAAATCAACTCGTTGTTTGTTTCTGATATCGTTGTTAATTCGTTTGTTGTACCGTATGAAGCGTCAATGATGGGAATGCCTAACTCCAATGCCCTACAGGCATTGGTCAAGTCAAGGTATCAAACAACCTTGACAAATTGTAGGAGGTCTTATATCCGTGTTACAAGTTGTCCCAGTAATTAGTTCACGCCCGTCCTTACGGCCCGGTGTGAGGGTGCCAAACCTAATAGCGCTATCAACTAATTACCCCATTGCCTTACAGGCAATCCGGTAAATGATTGTTTCTATGTTTCAGTTGTTTACCCCACGTTTCCCTTCCAAATGTTTACCAGTTGTCCCAAACCACCGGGACGCATGCTTGAGAAAATGAAATGAACTCACCTGGGGTTGCTCGGTATGATTCACACAGTTCAATTAAGTTAAAAAGCAATCAACCACGTCCTACCAAAGTTATCATACCAATCAGATTCGTATTCAAATATTGCACGTAGGTTCTACACGTATTGTAACAAGTTGTACAAGTATTCGACATCATATCCCACGTATAGGCATCGACGTAAACAGTCACGTAAACAAGCAAAGTCCAAGTGTTCAGCCCAATCAGTTGGGCTCGTGATAGTGTGCAGGCCCAATATCAGCGTGTAAGGTTTCATGGTCTCGAGTCGCAACAAGGAAAGGTCCCGAGTCGCAACCAGCGATCTCGAGTCGCTACCAAAGGTGGTTACGAGTCGCAACGGGACTCGCAACTGTGGTCTCGGCTTGTCATGGTCCGGTTTCGAGTCACTTCCTAACTCGCAACCGTGGTTTCGGTTCATGCTGTTTGTGTCGGTTTCGAGTTGCAACCGGACTCGCAACCACGGTTTCGAGTTGTGCTGTGTGTGTACAAGTGTGAGGTCTCGAGTCGTAATTGGAGATTCCGACTCGCAATCTGTGTCGAAATCAATGCACGTAACAACTTTCCTGATTACACAGCAACAATCATTCCGTAAATTCAGTAAACATATTCGGCAGTTTCGTAAATCAGATCAAATCAATAATCATTCATATTCAAACGTGTTCATGATCAGCATTAAACAACAACTAAACCGTTTTCATAACATGCTAATACTCGATCAAACAAGAAATTATATCACTAATTCGTATGAACCCTAACCCAAATACATGAACAATAATCCTGACATACACGCTCAGTTGCATCTACGGTTCAATTATCATATGACAATCCCATCAACAGGACATAGCAACCATGTTATCATCTAATCGTGGACATATACAGTTAATATCTAGGTTGCAACCGATTCACAGAAACATCATTCAAGTAACATTCAACCAATCGATTACTTGCCAAAACATACAATATCAAACATCATGAAAACAAACACTAACCGATTAGTAAGAATAGAGTGATCCGAACACGAGTATCTTTGCAAGCCAAGATGTGTTGCCTTCGGGTTTCAAGAGGGGAAGGAGAGAGCTTCTAGGGTTTTTGTGTGTGTGTGAGATAATTGTAACAAATGAGAGAACTCCCCCACTAGTGAGTGTTTACACGGTTTAAGAGAGTGGGCCGTCCCCTCATCGGGCCGCCCTAACGGTCTCGAGTCCATCAATCATGGACCGAATGGGTTGTGTAGGCAAATGGGTCGTGTATTCGGGTTATGTAACACATAACATATATCACGATTTCACATAAAACACATATATCATGTTATTCACTAATGTTCACACAATCACGTAATGTTACACAAAAACAGGTTCGAAATACGAGTTGTCACAGTATCCCCAACTAAAAGGAAATTTCGTCCCGAAATTTGGTACGCACTCACTAACGTAGGCTATATAAGTTAAAGCTAGGTAGGTTACATCGTTTGCTGGTTTTCCTGGGGTGTCACATCCTCCCCAACTTGAATGGGAATTTCGTCCCGAAATTCGCTAGTTGCCTCAACACTAGGTTCGGTAGGTTTTGACTGGTCTTCGGGGAACAAATGTGGGTACTTAAGTTTCATCTGGTCCTCGCGTTCCCACGTGAACTCTGGACCACATCTTGAGTTCCAACGAACTCTCACAATTGGTATACGGCTGTGTTTGCGAACTTTAACTTCCCGATCCATAATCTCAATTGGTTCTTCGACAAACTGCAATTTGTCGTCTATCTTTAGCTCTTGGAATGGTACTACTAGTGTTTCGTCAACCAAACACTTCTTTAGCTGTGATACGTGAAATACATCATGGACATTACCCAATTCAGCCGGTAATTCCAACCTGTAGGCCACCTTTCCAATCCGTTCTAGAATTTTGAACGGTCCCACATAACGAGGGTTTAGTTTGCCGCGTTTCCCAAAACGCACCACACCCTTCCAGGGTGAAACCTTTAACATAACGCGGTCATTAACTTCGAATTCCAGTGGTTTACTACGCTTGTCAGCGTAGCTTTTCTGACGATCGCGAGCTGCGGCCATACGATTTCTGATCTGCACGATGCTTTCTGATGCTTCAAGGACAAACTCAGGTCCTGTGATCTGACTATCTCCCACCTCATGCCAACAGAGAGGTGAACGACTTTTCCGTCCGTACAGTGCTTCGAATGGAGCTGCCTTAATACTTGAATGGTAGCTGTTGTTGTAGGAGAATTCTATCAACGGTAGGTGTTTCTCCCATCCTTTTCCAAAGTCGAGTACGCATGCCCGAAGCATATCTTCAAGTGTTTGGATGGTGCGCTCGCTTTGACCATCCGTCTGCGGGTGATAAGCGGTACTCATGTCGAGTTGGGAGCCAAACGATTTATGCATTGACTGCCATAATTCTGAAGTGAAACGCGGATCACGGTCTGAAATGATAGAAGTTGGCACTCCATGCCTAGAAACCACTTCCTTAAGATACACTGCTGCCAGCTGAGAAAACTTGTCTGTTTCCTTGATTGCCAAGAAGTGTGCTGATTTCGTGAGGCGATCAACAATCACCCAAATAGTGTCGTTCCCAGCCTGAGTTCTGGGTAATCCTGTTACGAAATCCATAGCGATCTGTTCCCACTTCCATGTGGGTATCTCTGGTTGCTGCAGTAGACCTGAGGGCTTTTGATGTTCTGCTTTGACTTTAGCACAAGTCAAACATTTGCTGACGTAGGTTGCTATATGAGCCTTCATGCTGGGCCACCAGTAGGTAGTTTTCAAGTCATGGTACATCTTATCTGATCCAGGATGTACATAGTAACGTGATTTGTGTGCCTCTTCCATTACAAGTTCCCGTAAGTTGCCAAAGAGTGGAACCCAAATGCGTCCAGTTACATAATAAGCGCCGTCTCCCTTCTGTTCTAGTTGTTGTCTCGAGCCACGTAAAGCTTCAGCTCGAATGTTCTCTGGTTTCAACGCTTCCAACTGAGCGTCTCGTATCTGGGAAGGGAGATTGGACTGAATCGTTAGTTGTAATGCTCGTACACGCCTGGGTGCACTATCCTTTCTGCTGAGGGCGTCAGCTACAACGTTCGCCTTGCCCGGATGATACTTGATGGCACATTCATAATCGTTCAATAACTCCACCCATCGTCGTTGTCGCATGTTCAACTCTTTCTGGTCGAAGATGTGCTGGAGACTCCTATGGTCGGTGTAGATGGTGCATTTGGTACCGTACAGATAGTGCCTCCAAATCTTCAACGCAAATACCACCGCTCCTAGCTCCAAGTCGTGTGTCGTGTAGTTCTTTTCGTGCACCTTTAGCTGACGAGAAGCGTAAGCTATCACCTTCTCGCGTTGCATCAACACGCAACCGAGACCCTGAATCGAAGCATCACAGTAAACCACAAAATCTTCGGTACCCTCTGGTAATGACAAGATCGGTGCACTGCAAAGTTTCTGCTTTAACAACTGGAAGGCCTCTTCCTGCTTCGTTCCCCAAGAGTACGCCGTGTTCTTCTGTGTTAGTGAGGTGAGAGGTTGCGCGATTTTCGAGAAGTCTTTAATAAACCTTCGATAATACCCTGCGAGACCAAGAAATTGTCGCACCTCAGACGGAGTCTTTGGTGCCGCCCAATTCTTTACCGCATCCACCTTCGCAGGATCCACATGTATCCCTTTCTCGTTAACAACATGCCCAAGGAAATGCACTTCCCGAATCCAAAAGTCACACTTAGAAAATTTCGCATACAGTTGCTCCCTTCTCAAGAGTTCCAAGATGAGACGTAGGTGACGCTCGTGATCTTCCTTGTTCTTGGAATAGACTAAGATGTCGTCAATAAACACTATAACAAACTCGTCGAGATATGGCTTGCATACGCGGTTCATGAGATCCATGAAAACTGCTGGTGCATTGGTCAATCCAAACGGCATGACCAAAAACTCATAGTGTCCGTAGCGCGTTCGAAAGGCTGTCTTGGGAACATCCTCTTCCCTAACCCTTACCTGGTGATAACCCGACCTTAAGTCGATCTTTGAATAGAAACTTGACCCTTGCAACTGGTCGAACAAGTCGTCGATACGTGGTAACGGATAGCGGTTCTTGATGGTCACCTTGTTGAGCTCTCGATAGTCGATACACATACGGAATGACCCATCCTTCTTCTTTACGAACAAAACTGGGGCTCCCCAAGGCGACGAACTAGGTCGAATAAAGCCCCTGTCCAACAACTCCTGCAGTTGATTAGACAGTCTTGTAACTCTCCTGGTGCTAACCGGTAAGGAGCTCGAGCAATTGGAGCCGCTCCCGGTGCAAGATCAATCTGAAATTCTACTTGACGGTGAGGAGGTAACCCTGGTAGCTCCTCTGGAAATACATCAGCGAATTCTCGCACCACTGGTAGATCCTCGATCTTACTCTCTTCAGACTGTGCGTTGGTAACTAATGCTAACAGTGCAGGATACCCCTTTTGTAGATACTGTTGTGCACGCATGGCCGTGATAATCCCAACCATCGCTCCACTACGATGTCCTTGAACTAACAGTGACTCTCCATCAGGGAGAGGAATGCGCACAATCTTCTCCTTACATAGAATTTCTGCCTGGTGCTTAGACAACCAATCCATGCCTACCACTATGTCAAAACTACCGAGCGTAACGGGAAGGAGGTCAATATCAAACACCTGACCCACGAGATCTAGTTTGCATCCAAAAAGGACGTTTGAGGCTTCTATCGTCTTACCATCTGCTAGTTCTACTACTTGTTTAACCTCTAAGGGTGTTGGGGTTATCCCTAATCGTTGACTAAACTCTAGGGACACGTAACTCCAATCGGCACCCGAATCAAATAATACAGAAGCAATACGATCGTTAACAGGAAACGTACCAGTTACAATGTTGCCGTCATTCCTGGCATCCCCTGCTCCAAGCTGAAACACTCTGCCCCGAGCACCATTACCCCCGTTGTTGCCGTTGTTGTTGTTGTTTCCAGCATTGTTGTTATTCGGGCGGTTGTTGTCGTTGGTGTTCTGGTTTAATTGAGGACAATCCCGTTTAAAGTGGCCCTCATCGCCACACTGAAAGCACCCCTTCCTGAAACCCTGGTTCTGCTGGGGTGGTTGTCCCTGTTGTCTCTGATTCTGCTGGTTCTGCTGCTGCTGGTGTTTGGGCTGTGAAGCCCTGCAATCCTTGGCCTCATGGCCCACTTTACCACACCTGCGACACGTGCGACTACATGGCCCGAAATGATGGTAGCCACACTTATTACACTGTGGTTTCTTTCCTGCATACGAGCCCTGACTTTGACCACTTCCCTGGCCTTGATTGACAGAAGACGACTGGCTGATGTTGCGGTTGCTGTTGTCTGGCCTTTTCTGAGTCTGGCCAGCACTGGATGCCTTGTCATAATCACTCCACTTCCGCTTGTTATCATTAGCGGACGCAGTGGCAGTGGGTGTAGCAGCTTTAGTGGCCGAAATACGTGGGGGCAACGATTCGCTTTCCACCTCTTGATCCACAATCTTGTGAGTCAGACGAACGATCTGTGTCAAATCATTGAGATGGGCTGCAGTGACCAAGCTCTTCACACGCGGAGGCAACCCTTTGATGAACAACTCAATCCTCCGAGACATAGGCCGGGACAAGTTTGGGCACATGTCGGCCAGTTCATATGATCGCTTCACATACGCTTCGACTTCAGATCCAACCATCTTCAAGTCGTAGTATTCGTTTTCCAACTTCTGGACCTCGTCCCGAGGACAGTACTCCTCCCTGATCAGTTCTTTAAAATCTTCCCAAGTTGTGGCATTCGCGGCCTCAATGCCCAATAACTGCACTTGGGCGTTCCACCATGTTAGGGCACCATCAGCCAAGGTACCCGCAACATATTTCACCCTGTCCCCAGCGGGACAGTTACAGATAGCAAACACAGACTCTGCTTTCTCGAACCATCTTAGAAGTCCCACAGCCCCTTCAGTTCCGGTGAAGGTCTGTTGCTTACAGTCCATAAACATTTTGAATGTACACGCAGGCTGGTTAGGTTGAGGTTGCGCTTGTTGACCTAAATAACGGGAGGAAACACATTACAGGAATGAAAAGATGTGTACGTGGTATAAGAATAAGGAGTACTTGGTACATTCCGTACCAGCTTGATAGGCTGCTAGAGCCTCAGCCACGCGGGTATTGATTAGGTCAGTCAACTCAGCCTGAGTCATGTTGATGTTGCCACGTCCGTGTCCTCGTCCACTCATGTTTCTATAGTTGGGAATAAACCGATTTAGAAATCGAAACGAGATGGAAGACAGGTGTCATACGGATATCTCTATACTACCAAGTTTACACATAGTAAGGCAGAACCCTTCTCACGCTCGATAAGCCTCACTGGGACTTGCATGCACCCCGCGTTATTATTAAGTGTGCACCCATAATAATAAGACGATTTGCATGTTCATCTCAGAGCCTCTTAGCTTGCGCTCGAAGTTTCCCCCGTTCAAATAACACAACAGCTGATATCACAGTTCTATAGTTAACATGAGTCGATGAGTAGTGTCACACTATCAAGTCACTATGGTGTTTAATGTTTCAGTTCATATACGTTGTGGGTGTGTGACTGCTAAGCAAGTAATCTATAAAGTGAGAGAGAAGCGAACCTTGCACTCTGGTGCTGAGTGTCATGATCGATTGTCGAAGTTGTTCGGTTATAGTCTGGTTTTACAAAACGTTTTAAAACCTAGTTCACTATAACCAGTGGCTCTGATACCAAACTGTAACACCCCCAAAATACCACCTGCGGAAACCCCCGCGAGGCGTGTTACACATCAGAGTCTGAGCCACCAATCACATTGAACCAATAAAAAAATACTTAATAAAACATGTTATCAATTCAATAATGTCGGGTAGCGGAAGCATATAATAAATTGTTTTGTAATCGTTTCATAATAACTCAAAACCAAAGTGTCAATACTAGTAATCTCATAGCTTCGATCCATGACAACTCCAGCACTCCCAGATAGCAAGTCCACGCTCCAAGGTTAATGACCTACAAGCATGCAACAAGTGTGTCAGACTACGCTGGTGAGTTCAAGGTGTTGCTTACGTGTGAAGTTACCAGATATTAGTTAAATCAACTCGTTGTTTGTTTCTGATATCGTTGTTAATTCGTTTGTTGTACCGTATGCAGCGTCAATGATGGGAATGCCTAACTCCAATGCCCTACAGGCATTGGTCAAGTCAAGGTATCAAACAACCTTGACAAACTGTAGGAGGTCTTATATCTGCGTTACAAGTTGTCCCAGTAATTAGTTCACGCCCGTCCTTACGGCCCGGTGTGAGGGTGCCAAACCTAATAGCGCTATCAACTAATTACCCCATTGCCTTACAGGCAATCCGGTAAATGATTGTTTCTATGTTTCAGTTGTTTACCCCACGTTTCCCTTCCAAATGTTTACCAGTTGTCCCAAACCACCGGGACGCATGCTTGAGAAAATGAAATGAACTCACCTGGGGTTGCTCGGTATGATTCACACAGTTCAATTAAGTTAAAAAGCAATCAACCACGTCCTACCAAAGTTATCATACCAATCAGATTCGTATTCAAATATTGCACGTAGGTTCTACACGTATTGTAACAAGTTGTACAAGTATTCGACATCATATCCCACGTATAGGCATCGACGTAAACAGTCACGTAAACAAGCAAAGTCCAAGTGTTCAGCCCAATCAGTTGGGCTCGTGATAGTGTGCAGGCCCAATATCAGCGTGTAAGGTTTCATGGTCTCGAGTCGCAACAAGGAAAGGTCCCGAGTCGCAACCAGCGATCTCGAGTCGCAACCAAAGGTGGTTACGAGTCGCAACGGGACTCGCAACTGTGGTCTCGGCTTGTCATGGTCCGGTTTCGAGTCACTTCCTAACTCGCAACCGTGGTTTCGGTTCATGCTGTTTGTGTCGGTTTCGAGTCGCAACCGGACTCGCAACCACGGTTTCGAGTTGTGCTGTGTGTGTACAAGTGTGAGGTCTCGAGTCGTAATGGGAGATTCCGACTCGCAATCTGTGTCGAAATCAATGCACGTAACAACTTTCCTGATTACACAGCAACAATCATTCCGTAAATTCAGTAAACATATTCGGCAGTTTCGTAAATCAGATCAAATCAATAATCATTCATATTCAAACGTGTTCATGATCAGCATTAAACAACAACTAAACCGTTTTCATAACATGCTAATACTCGATCAAACAAGAAATTATATCACTAATTCGTATGAACCCTAACCCAAATACATGAACAATAATCCTGACATACACGCTCAGTTGCATCTACGGTTCAATTATCATATGACAATCCCATCAACAGGACATAGCAACCATGTTATCATCTAATCGTGGACATATACAGTTAATATCTAGGTTGCAACCGATTCACAGAAACATCATTCAAGTAACATTCAACCAATCGATTACTTGCCAAAACATACAATATCAAACATCATGAAAACAAACACTAACCGATTAGTAAGAATAGAGTGATCCGAACACGAGTATCTTTGCAAGCCAAGATGTGTTGCCTTCGGGTTTCAAGAGGGGAAGGAGAGAGCTTCTAGGGTTTTTGTGTGTGTGTGAGATAATTGTAACAAATGAGAGAACTCCCCCACTAGTGAGTGTTTACACGGTTTAAGAGAGTGGGCCGTCCCCTCATCGGGCCGCCCTAACGGTCTCGAGTCCATCAATCATGGACCGAATGGGTTGTGTAGGCAAATGGGTCGTGTATTCGGGTTATGTAACACATAACATATATCACGATTTCACATAAAACACATATATCATGTTATTCACTAATGTTCACACAATCACGTAATGTTACACAAAAACAGGTTCGAAATACGAGTTGTCACAGCAGTCAAGGAGTATTTTTCAAGACTCAAGATGATGGATACTCGAGTCTAGGATGCTAACAAATGCGCGTGAAGGACCCACCAGATATGCGGCTTGAATCAAGATTGGTATATAAAATTATATTTTATATTCTTTTATTTAGTTCTTGCAACCAGTATTGTACTACGATATTTCCTACGAAGAACGAGAGTCTCGTTAATATATTTTTTGTAATTATATTTTATAAAAAGTGAACCTACATTCTACAAACTTAAAACAAATTTCGTGAGATTGTTGCTACAATCTTAAAACCTTATTTATAATGGATTTGGGTTCACGAAAGCATTTATAATAAAAAAATATTTTTAGAGATTATGATCTTATAATTTTTTTTTGGGAAATACGTATGTAGTACAACTTGTTGTGTTTGGATTTATTGAGATTGAGATACAATCTTAAATCCTATACTGTGATACAGAAGGAATAGTTTGGTTTAAACATTTGGTATTGAAACGATTTTGGGATCATTAATCTTTCTAACTTTTGTGTTAGATCGGGTTTATTAGTGTAAACCATACGTTTTTGTAAACGTTAAATTCTCTAACATGTGTGTTAGACCGGAATTATTGGTGTAAACCATACGTTTTTTTTTGGTGTAAACATTAATTTCTCTTGAGTGGAGTTTTTATGTCTTTAAATAAGAGTTTTATGTTACTTGATTAGAGTTTTATGTCTCTAATTAAGTCTCTATTTAAAGTAGACTCTTCATCCACCCATGGATTGATATGAATAAATAAGTCTTATAATGATTTTTGTAATCATTTGTCTTCTAACATGTGTGTTAGAAAAAATCTTTAGTTTTGAAGCATTTTTTTAATTGTTTAGTTTCTTACGTGTGTACTAGAAATGATTTTAATTTATTAAACTATATATGTGTTCTTAGCAAATCGAATTAACATTTTTTGGAAATGTTAATATTTCTAACATGCACATTAGAATTTCATTCATTTTAACATGATTATTAAAAATGGTTAAAATACAAATGCTTTGAAATGTTTTATATAAACATTTTATATAAGTAATTTGTTGTAGCATTGATTATAATGCTTTGTATGGTTTAGAAATAAAATGTCATACATTGAAGTTGATATTTGATTGACTTCAACAATTAAATCACCATAAAGTGATGTTGTAGTTGTGTGGGATTTATCACCAACTTTAATTTGTGATTTCTAAATCCAATTGGTCATGTTTTGCATATATAAAATGACTTAAATTTTCGTGTGTTAGAAAATGTGTATCACAAATACAAGATTAGAGATTGTTCATAATGAACGGAAATGTTTTATGTAAACATTTAATCTTTACAATCTAATAAAAGCCATACCTAGGGGACACATGTCCCCCATCTAGAGCCTCTATTTCTTATTTTCCCGCCATTTTCTAATCCTCTAAATCCCCTTGAGTGAAACCCGACACGGGATCCATATTGTCAATCCGGGTCCTCATAGTTCATTCCATATATAAAGAACAACCCGTTCCTTCCATTCGCATACTAGGGTTTCCAACATTCAGCGTCTTCTCCAAGCTTCCTCTCTCAATCTCAAATGTCTGATAAGGTAAATCGAATATATTCTTTGTAGATCCAACATAAATTTTGCAATATATATTGATGATTCTTCATGCTTGATTACTTATTTTGTGTTTTGATTTCCCTCTGAATGACGATGCCATCTTTTCCATAACTAGAATCTTTCTTCTGCTTCCTAATCGGTTGTCATTTCACAGCTCCGACTCAAATGGCTTCTCTCTTGAAGGAATTTGTAAAAGCTACAAGTTTCGTCACGAATTCGATAATCGGTTGTCATTTCACAGCTCCGACTCAAATGGCTTCTCTCTTGAAGGAATTTGTAAAAGCTACAAGTTTCGTCACGAATTCGATCCTTCACTCGCGATCTAGGGTTTTGCTCCAAAAACCCCTTTCTCTCATCTGAACAAGAAAGATTAGTAAGCATCGTTTACATCTTATCTTTTGATTAAATAAAAGTTATGCATCTTATGTATTAATTTCTAATTGTAATTTTGTCAAACCAATTATGGCCTACAATGACATTTAGAATGAGGATCTTCATGAACATCAGGTTTGGTTTGATTCTTATTTCAATATTTTTATTACAATTTAAACAGAAATTTCGCTGAACAGGATTACTTCTTTCGAGGGTAAGAAAACCCTTTTACTATTGCTATGAACAGGTCTTGGGTGTTAGTGTTTTAATCTCGGCGCCGCCTATCACGTACGGCACCAGGTCTATTTCTCAGGTGATGTAATCATTCACGGCGTTGGCTAACAACATCACGACTTGCTCCGGCGATGTAATCCTTCACGGTATTGGCGAACGACTACTGGTCATCTGTTTTCAGTTAAGGTAACCAAGGTGTCCCCTAATAGTTTTTTCCTAATTCAAATGGATATTGATTTATTAATCTGATGTGGATGCTTTGATATCAATTTAAAGTTGCTGCATAGTCGTTGCAGAGGACGATTGTTATAAACTTATAATTTGCTTTTATGTCTTTAAATAAGAGTTTTATGTTACTTGATTAGAGTTTTATGTCTCTAATTAAGTCTCTATTTAAAGTAGACTCTTCATCCACCCATGGATTGATATGAATAAATAAGTCTTATAATGATTTTTGTAATCATTTGTCTTCTAACATGTGTGTTAGAAAAAATCTTTAGTTTTGAAGCATTTTTTTAATTGTTTAGTTTCTTACGTGTGTACTAGAAATGATTTTAATTTATTAAACTATATATGTGTTCTTAGCAAATCGAATTAACATTTTTTGGAAATGTTAATATTTCTAACATGCACATTAGAATTTCATTCATTTTAACATGATTATTAAAAATGGTTAAAATACAAATGCTTTGAAATGTTTTATATAAACATTTTATATAAGTAATTTGTTGTAGCATTGATTATAATGCTTTGTATGGTTTAGAAATAAAATGTCATACATTGAAGTTGATATTTGATTGACTTCAAGAATTAAATCACCATAAAGTGATGTTGTAGTTGTGTGGGATTTATCACCAACTTTAATTTGTGATTTCTAAATCCAATTGGTCATGTTTTGCATATATAAAATGACTTAAATTTTCGTGTGTTAGAAAATGTGTATCACAAATACAAGATTAGAGATTGTTCATAATGAACGGAAATGTTTTATGTAAACATTTAATCTTTACAATCTAATAAAAGCCATACCTAGGGGACACATGTCCCCCATCTAGAGCCTCTATTTCTTATTTTCCCGCCATTTTCTAATCCTCTAAATCCCCTTGAGTGAAACCCGACACGGGATCCATATTGTCAATCCGGGTCCTCATAGTTCGTTCCATATATAAAGAACAACCCGTTCCTTCCATTCGCATACTAGGGTTTCCAACATTCAGCGTCTTCTCCAAGCTTCCTCTCTCAATCTCAAATGTCTGATAAGGTAAATCGAATATATTCTTTGTAGATCCAACATAAATTTTGCAATATATATTGATGATTCTTCATGCTTGATTACTTATTTTGTGTTTTGATTTCCCTCTGAATGACGATGCCATCTTTTCCATAACTAGAATCTTTCTTCTGCTTCCTAATCGGTTGTCATTTCACAGCTCCGACTCAAATGGCTTCTCTCTTGAAGGAATTTGTAAAAGCTACAAGTTTCGTCACGAATTCGATAATCGGTTGTCATTTCACAGCTCTGACTCAAATGGCTTCTCTCTTGAAGGAATTTGTAAAAGCTACAAGTTTCGTCACGAATTCGATCCTTCACTCGCGATCTAGGGTTTTGCTCCAAAAACCCCTTTCTCTCATCTGAACAAGAAAGATTAGTAAGCATCGTTTACATCTTATCTTTTGATTAAATAAAAGTTATGCATCTTATGTATTAATTTCTAATTGTAATTTTGTCAAACCAATTATGGCCTACAATGACATTTAGAATGAGGATCTTCATGAACATCAGGTTTGGTTTGATTCTTATTTCAATATTTTTATTACAATTTAAACAGAAATTTCGCTGAACAGGATTACTTCTTTCGAGGGTAAGAAAACCCTTTTACTATTGCTATGAACAGGTCTTGGGTGTTAGTGTTTTAATCTCGGCGCCGCCTATCACGTACGGCACCAGGTCTATTTCTCAGGTGATGTAATCATTCACGGCGTTGGCTAACAACATCACGACTTGCTCCGGCGATGTAATCCTTCACGGTATTGGCGAACGACTACTGGTCATCTGTTTTCAGTTAAGGTAACCAAGGTGTCCCCTAATAGTTTTTTCCTAATTCAAATGGATATTGATTTATTAATCTGATGTGGATGCTTTGATATCAATTTAAAGTTGCTGCATAGTCGTTGCAGAGGACGATTGTTATAAACTTATAATTTGCTTTCATGGATCGTTGTTTGCATGATGAACAATGCTCAATTAAAATATAAGACCAGGTGTTAGGATAATACTTTTGGCATTGATTTTTAATATGTTTTGCTGTATCTTCATCTTTGTGATGATAGCTTTCAGGTTTGGTCCTTCACCAACGGGTTTATGAGGGTTCTTCAACTTTCAGTATGGAGGAAACACAAAGAAGGGGTTGATACAGCCTGTATACAGCCTGGTACACAAGGTTGTGAACCATGTAAATGGTTGAGTTCATGTTTAGGTCCATAGCCATGTAAACCAAACTCGCTTCTTTTGTTTAGTTATTTTTCGCCAACAATAATCAAATCATTGTTTTCTTTCTTCATATTTGACTCATTTGATGGGAACGAGGTGCATGCAGGTTATAAATGACAGGTTCGGTATTTTTTAGGATCTTATGACCACCTTATCATATTTGACTCATTTGATGGATCACCAATGATTAAAGTGCTTCTCTTGCTCTAGGTTGACGGAGGTTGTGTAGGTCTGAAAGGAGCCAGAGGAGAGGAAGAAGACGGGGTCTTGGAGCCTAGAAGATATTATTAGCAGCTCATTGATTGCCTAGGGTATTGCCATGGTAGAGGTGTGTACTATAGAGATTTAAAGGTGTTTGTGGGTCTTTGTTTTACATTGCAGTCCCTCTTCAATTATTTATCATCAGTTTTAATAAGTGTTATTTTCCTTTTGCAGATGAAAATTATCTGTTGCTAAATGGTGATGTTTTATCTGTGCAATAAATCTCCAAGGTGTCAACGTCCTTCGAACAACTTGTGGGACTTCTAACTATGTTACACCCGTTGTAACTACAGGTGCACTTATACTTATTTTCATGCAAAATTACTGAACGTTGATATGTTCTGTGTTATTATTCCTGTTAATTTTCATATTTATAACGTTCAAATTTCCAGCATTTCCTTGACAACTGGTTTAGGTAGTTAGCCACAAAGGTTGCTACTTATAGCTTTATGCTTATGGAGGTCGGTGGCCACATAAACTTTAAGGAGAAAACCAAAGGTATGCGCAGCGTTAGCCTGGTTACCTTTGAAGTCCTATTTTGTTTGTTTGGAAATTAGATAAGATTCTATGTATCGATTGTTCTAAGTCGACTTTGGATTCAAATTAACCAAATTTTTAGTGATAATGAATTAGTCAAAACAAAACATCTATTAATTTCTTCTTCTTTTTTTGAGATGAATTAGATTTAAGAAATATGAAATTGAAGGTGTATATCTCATTTCATTTTTTTACGAAAATTTTAAACTTCACCATCTCTTCTATTTGATTCCGGTATTTGTTTTTCTGCAAGAAGGACAACAAAGTGATTCTTTGGTTGGAAGTTGATGATACCAGATGTAGTTTACTTCCATTTGTAGTTGTTGATTCTTTGATTCCATTTTTAATTATGTAGTGTTTTGTTATCATTTTTTAGTGCTTATCAATATAAGCACTTTATAATCATTGAATTTATCCGTTATTTGATTAGTATGTAATTTTGTAATAGATGTATAATACACAAAAAGTAAAATTAATTGTATTAAATTAAACGCTTTTATATATTATACAGCTTCTATGTGCAGAACTTTGGCTCTTATGGCAAGGGTTTTTTTTTTTTTCTATAAATGGGTTTCAATTTTTGAGAAATAATTGTAAGAGTGTTTGTGATTGTTTATTTAAAAGCTATTAAAATGCTACCTCATACTTACAAAGGTTAATATCTTAGAGAAAGATTTTCTTTTCTAGAAGTCAGATGGAAGAATACTCATGAGCCCATTCAAAGTTGGATTAATGAAGGAATCTACTATTCATTCGGAGAAATTAAAAGTTGGATTAACCAGAGGCAGGTAGGTTAATGCATCATTATATATATATATATATATATATATATATATATATATATATATATATATATATATATAAATACATGTTATATTCTGAATATAGTCAGAGCTAAAAGAATAGGAATAGTGCAAGATATCATTTTTTTGGATGTCCTTAACTCCTTGATGTCAAGAATTAATTGTAACAACTGGGATATTTGGGAGAGATTTGAGAACAGGTTTTAAGGTATGTTTTGGTGGGGGTGCCTTGAAAAGTCCTAACATCTAAAACTGGGTCGATTCGGTTTGGTCATTTTGATATTGTTATAATATCTAAAAAGTTGTTTAAAATATGGATGCTTTTGTTGTTACTTTTAGTGAAATTGGCTTGGAAACTCCAAAATGGAACTGTGTTTGTGAAGTTAGAGTATGATGAGGTGCCATTTGGGTTTAAAGTAGATTAAAAATCTTGCAAGATGGACATCAAGAAAGCATTTGGAATTGATCCTGATAATGGGTAATCTCTTTCTTCTAAATTCCTCAATATACTTATATTAATGAGTCGGTAGTTTTGAAATGAAATGATTTGTTTAGAGTGAAATTCAATATAGTTTAATCATCCAACTATTGTGTGTTCTCAAAGTAAAATGATACTTATCAAGGAAAAACTAAAAGGCCACATAAATCATTAATTTAAAAGTACTTAATTGTGCATTAGAGGCCACCTACATGTACGCAATAGAGCTTACTTTTTACTTTTTTTTAGTCAAAGATAACAGTTTAGAATTTCAAAATTGAAGAGAATAAATGTATTTTCAAATATGTAATTTATTCTATATTGATCTTCATGAAATAAACTATTTTCGGGTTCAAGTCCCGTGGTCCACCGGTTCTTTTGCCGTTCAAAAAAAAAATAATAAAACCATAAAAGAGAATTTTGAATTTAGAAAGTGTTATGTTTGACTTTAAAAGTCATGTTACAGATTGTTGATTCGCTATTGGTGTATGATTCAGCAGCAAAGGATGCCCATATATGTTGATAAAAGAATTGACAAATAACTTCATTGATTTTGAAGGAGCAATATGCAAGTTCTCCAAGCTATCCATATTGATATGTTTTTCGTTTCTTTTTTTTGTTGAATCTGCATAAATATATTGCTTTAATTAATTTAATGAACTAAAAACTCTCAATATTATGTTTGTTTTGTGATCAGTCTCTTTGATTTCGCTCATCTTATGAATTATGTATAAAAGGTTCATAATTAGTCTAGGTGATGTAAACGTATACTGTATCTTTGAGATACCATATAATGACTATTTTCAATAATTAAGCTTACACATATACATGTTGAATGAGTAAAATTTGGTAGAGCGATTTTGAAATACTAAAACCTTAAGGCCTAACAATATATATAAGCTTTATTTTTTAGATAATCATAATTTATTTATGGCAAATATAAATGCAATGAGGTGGTTGTTATCTTTTCGTTTAATTTATATCAATAGTACGTTGGTTCGTTGTATTTACTTTATCAACTTTAGATTTTCATAATAAATTCATTCGTATAATTTTATTATGATCATCATAAACGTAAATTTGTTTCTTTTTTGTGAAAACCTAAAAAATATATCAATTTGTCAAAACCGCGATGTTCGCGGGTATTATCACTAGTTGCCTATGTGTGCATTAAAAATGATGAGAAATGGTTTATTTTATAAACTATATCTTTGCAAAACGTTTTATGTAAACGTTCAATTCTATAATGTGCTCGTTATAACATTTTTTTCTAACATGCGTGTTAAAAAATGTTTAGTACATGTGTAGTAAGACTAAACAATATAAAACCATTTGATATTTTGGGTTTTGATCTATGTTTTCATAACCCTAATTGATATTATTAATATTGTATATTGCAAAACTAAGAAATTGTTTTGAATGATTTTTAAAACAAAGTTTGCAAAACATTGATAATTCAAATGGTTTGTTAATCTTGCTAGAAGTAGCATATGGTGAACAAAGTAAAAGTCTCGTGGATGTTATTTGGTGAAAAACAACTTGGTGTTGTTGTGAACAGATTTAATTATTCAAGTTTACTACTTAAATGTAGTCTTCGTGACAACTTGGTGTTGTTTTGAGCATAATTGTCTAAGTTTAAAGTTTCAAGATGAAATGAGGAACTTGTACTTACAAGTGCATGGAATCTTATTGGGGGAGTACCTCAAGACATGCCATGGGACGAGATTGTTGAGAAGATTTCGGTCAGATTATAAAGTGTTGAAGATCAAAGCACTTTGATATTTAATGTCTACATATCGTCTATGCTTCCGTTTAAATTTCATAGTGTTCGGCACTTATGATTTAATTTCCAATGTATTTTATTGTTTTATGTTCAATATATTCGAATAACACATGCAATTTTTTTTACAATGAAATAAATCACTAATGTTTGTGAAGTATAAATTATTTTTTGTGGAAATAATTATAACGCCAATTATACATTGTTTAACAGAATATGATTTTATACGGATAGTACATGAAAATTCTTGGACATAAACAACTTAAGAGTTGTTGCATTGACTAAATATCAAAGACGAGACATCAAATGTGTAACCACATCATGAGAGAATAATGAAAGAACGTACCGAGTGTATTGAGATAAAATACATAAACGAGATTCGTGTCGACATAGTTCGTTAGAAGTCACTGGAAAATTCACAAGTGTGAATTCTAACATATGAAAAGTACTATATGTTATTGTATACCTTTAATAAATCTTGCGAGATTTGTTCCGAATGATCTATACGTAGATACGTCTACCACTTGATTATTGTTAGAACTGTATGGAGATTTTACCTTCGTTTGCGAGAGCATCCTAAATATACATATCTCCTAATGAGTAACAATAAATGTGTGCAAATCACTTATGACAAAATTATGAATGCCATGTTGTTGAGTGTCGATCTTGTTGGCTCTATGTCACACATAATAGTGATTTTACACGAGGAACATTCATCTTGTTGGCGATGAATGTGTTCACCAAGTGACTTGAATTAAGACTTATGTTTAAGTCCTTATGAGTCAATGGTAAAGCGCTGGAGATCAAAGGTAAAAAAGTTATGTTCCTTAATTGAATGATAAAATTTAGCTATGTGCTATATACAATAATTTGTGCGACCTTTCTAAATATTGATGTTTTAGGATTATGAATAAGTCTCATTATTTTGTCTTAACAGGGAATGAATATTGCAAAGTGATATTATGACATCCTTAGGGCTGTGAAGAATCAGAATGATGCATCTTCTGTTCACATGCTAAAGTATTGTAGTCTAAAGCATGCTAGACTAGTACTTTGTTAATTTTGGGTCTTGACAAAGACTAATTAACTCTAAATATTCAAATGTGTATAAACACAAAAAAGAATTTGTGTACAGACAAAGTTGAGGGAGAATTTTCATTCATTATAAGGAAAAGACATGTAACTTTTGAAGAGTTTGTTCGAAAAGCTAATGAGGAGAACTCATTTTCTAGGCTTATTTAAGATGTTAAATTAGAATTATTCTAAGTTGGTGACAAACTTATGACAATGGCATGTGTTGATTTGGTCAGCTCGTAAGCTTATGTAAGCTAATGCAATATGAGTTGAATTCACTAATACAATGAGGTTGATCTTGTTCGATCATATGTGTATAAATGTCGTCATAAGTGAAGTTACAGAAATGTTGATCAAATGGCAAGAAATGTGGGGAAGGATCCATTTAAAAACAACCCTATAAGGGTATGTAGAAATGGTTGTCATTACCCCTATCTGGATGATATCCTATAACACTTAAATGTGGGGGTGTCTTGCATTTGTATTATAAAAGTTTGGCAATAAGGATTTTGAAATCCAATCTAACATTGCAAACAGACGGCTAAGTGGAGGACACAAAGGTCGTAGTGCATAATAGAGATGTGTTTGCCTTAAATGATACATGTATCTTAGAAAGACATATATTATAACCAGATTTAGATGGCCACTGAGGTTATAGTAATAGAAGATGACAATAGGCAAAATTAACTTGCGAGTTAAGAACACATCATGACAACTGATCTCAAATAAGTAAAGTTATTTGTAGTGACTAGACAAAGTCAAAGATAATGTTATGGATCCAACAACCTGAGGGTTTATTAGAGATCAAGTTGTGGAATGAGACTGCCCATGAAAAATGGTATGTGGAGGAAACCTAACTTAGTTATCTGGAGATCCCATGATCTAAGTTCAATAGGACAACTAACTCATATGCCTATGGGTGGTCAATATGGGGGCATAAATGATATGCATAAACTAGTATATATGGTTATACATACCCCCTGTTGGTGCAGTTGTCTGTCGACTTCATCTTGGTTCGAGTCTTGCATTACTCATGGCACGGAAATCAAGAAATCAAGATAAAATGTTAATTTCGCATGAAAAGAGTAATTCCGCACGGAATTACCATCTGGTAATTCCGCACGGAATCAGCTAATATCGCATGAGTCTGTAATTCCGCATGTATGTAATATCATTTGAGTCATGTTTCGTGCGGAATTAGTCCGCCTATAAATAGGTTTGATTTCGTGTCAGTTGGTACGAAATTACCTTGGTGTTTTCCGACGGCGAATCTTTGTCGAAGTGTCTTCAGATCTGTAAACGTTTGAGAATCAATACAAAGACAGTTATTAGTGTAAATCTAGCCGAATTCAACTCATTATGTCTGTTTCCGCCTTTCATTCTGAGTAGAACACCTCCGATCGACTTGTTTCGGGTCCGACAACGATCCTACAAGTGGTATCAGAGCACATGAGGAGGAGTTCTGCATATTTCAGCCTGATTTCATCTCATTTTCTTACTTCTACACCTTCTTTTATCAATTGAACAAGTTGTAACGGTTAAAAAGTTCTGAATTTCACACATCTTAATCGGAATCATGTTTTAACAAAGCCTTGAGAAAATTGGACCTAAATTCAATCAAAATCTGATAAAACAAGTAATTCCGTTTCAAAAATGCTGACATCATCATTAATTTTGTGTGAAATTATACTGTAATCTCGCACAGAATTAACAAATTTAGATAATTTTATTTGAAAAGATTACTAATTCCGCACGGAATTAGTAATTTTGCTCCAAAAGTCTTAATTCCGTTTGAACTGATATCTAATTTCGCACGAAATTAGGTATTTTCGTTTGAAGTGTATAATTTCGCTTGAACCTTTAATTCCATTTGAAAGTTGTGTGCAGGTAATTTCGCTTGGACTAATATCACTTGGGAGTGATTTCGTTTGAAGGATATAATCTCGTTTGAAAATGTCTGACGAAGAATTTTATAACGCGTTTGCTTCATCCCCAACTACTCCGGCTGCCATTGCTCAAAGCATGAACATGGAAAACGAAACCGGAACTTTGAAAAAGCCCCCGAAGCTTATGGGCATTGAGGAGTATTATGGTTGGAAAGATCGATTCGAAAACTGGGTACAAGCCAATCATTTGAGGTCTTGGGAATGCATTGAGAAGAAGTATGTTAGACCGCGTATAGATTTGGGTGTTACAAAAGCTATTTCTAAATTGAATGACAAAGAGAGAGACATGTATAAAGTAGAAAAGATGATGATCAGTCTTCTACAACAGGCTGTAAAAGAAGACATTTTTATCTTGCTTCAACATGATAACACTGCACGTTCAATCTGGGATGCTTTGAAGGTTAAATTCGAGGGTAGTGAGAAAATGATTAAGAGTAAGAAAGCACTACTAAAGAAAGAATTCGATTTGTTTTCAAGCTTGGCAGGAGAAACATCAAAGAAACCGATTGAAAGATATTGCCACTTAGTTCGATCTATGTCTTTGTTGGGAATAGAGAAAACTCAAGATGAGTGGGTCGACAAGTTAGCTGATGCTTTACCTCAGAAAGAATGGGGTACATTTTTGATGATTCTAAAGAACACTGGGGAATATGATGGATTGACTATTTCACAGTTCATTGAAAAAAATGAAAGTCAAGATCTTGAACAGCAAAATGCAAGGATGAATAATCCAAGTAATCAACAAGATGTGAAAATGTATTACAAAGGCAGTGTTCAAGAGGTTGAAATGAGTCCTAAAATCCAAACTGCTTTTAGTGCTGGAAATTCATCTGATTCAATCAATCAAAGTCCAAACAGCGGTAGTGGAATCTCTTCATATCCAAGTGTGAATCCAAAGAGTTCAACTATAAGCTTTCAACATCAAAGCTCAAAAACTGGAAATGGTTGCGTGATATAGTGCAACATTGCATTAAATCTTCCAAATGGTCAAAGCTTTTCTGAGGAAGTTGCTAAAGATCACATGGAGTTACTTGCTACCGTGCTACAATCTTATGAAGGTTTGGTTGCTGGAAGGATCGAAAATCCTATGTTGATAAAAGAGGATTACGATCAGATAGACGCTGAAGAGATGGAGCTCATGGACATCAAATGGTGTTTAGCTAGTGTATTGAGAAGAGCAGAAAATTTTAAAATGATTACAGGGAGAAATGATTTTCTAGATGCACATGTTTCTACTTTGGGTTTTGATAAATCTAAAGTTACATGTTTTCGTTGCAGGGAGAAAGGTCATTTCAAAAGAGAATGCAAAAATCAAGAAGCTAGTGGAGCAAAGAATCCGTTTGGTAAAGATGCTTACTTTCGAAAAGCCATATATCAACAAGTTGCTCATCAACCACAACAACAACAACAAAAGGAGCCACAAACTGCACATGCTAGGATGATTGAAGATGCAAATAAGAAAGCTTATTATGGCATCATTGATCAAGACGATGAGAAAGTGGCAGAGGGTTTCAGCTGGGACAAATATATTCCACCTGATTCAAAAGTTGTTGCTCTCATTACAAAAGTCATTCAAGAACCTGATTTATTTATAGAATGGATGAAAGTGTTTGCTAGTGATGATAACAGTCAAGAAGGATAGTCTGTCTCATCATATGAAAGTTCAGAAAGAACAACAGTTTTTGATCAAACACCATCTGATTCTGGTTCATCAGATGATAGTACAGAAAACACAATAGAGTTTGATCAATCACCAATAGAATCTAATGATTTCAGTGATTATGAGGAAGAAATGCATTTTGATGTTGCAAAAACTCATTTACCTCATGAAAGTTTTCAACTTTATTTTGCAGATCATGTGGAGAAGTTGAAGGAGAGACGAGCAGCAAAAGAACGAAAGAAGATGAAATGTGAGAGTGTTGCTCAAAAGGAAGAGACTGTTCAAAAGAATGAAGTTAAAATTGTTGAGAAGAATGGTGAAGCTGAGAAGGTGATTGAGGTTGAGAGAGTTGTTGAAGTCGAAAAAATAGTCGAAAAGATTGTTGAGGTTATCAAGCCGTGTGAAAAATGCTTGGAATCTTGCAAGAAATGTGAAGAAAAAGATGAGAAACTAAGTGAGAAAGACAAGATGATAGAAAAGTTACTGTTTGATCTCAACTACGTGAAAGAATCTTACGATGTGTTGAACAGAACGGTAACTGGTTTGCAAAAGACTAATTCTGAAAGAGAAGATGCACTGACAATGCTGAATGCTGTGATGATGTCGAAGCAGAAAGCTATCAATTTCTATATTGAAGAAAGTGCACAGTGGAAGCAAGAGTTAGAAACTGAAAAGATAGAAAATGAGAGAAGCAGACGATTATTACAGAGTTATTCTAGTTCTGATTATCTTATTGATCGAATTTATCAAACTGTTACAGGTATGGAAACATTTAAAGATGAAAAGCCGAAGAAGAAGGATACTGGTAAGAAACAGAATGTTAGTTACAACAAGTGTCCGCCTCCGATCTGGGAAGGATATTCTCCCAGAAAACCAAATGAGGAGCAAGTCCAAAAGGCAGTCAATATAAAACTAAAGTCTGATATAACCGATGAGTTACCAGAAAACATTGACATCACTTTTACATCGTCTGACACTGATCATGAGTCTGAGTTAATAAAAAAGGTGGTCGATCAGGTGCTGGATAAAGATGAGGAGTCCGAGTCTGGAAATTCGAGTTCGTCGGTCAACAGTTCAAAGATATCGGTTAAATGGGCTTACAGTAAAGAATTTTTGTTATCAAAATCGAATTTGGATGATGAAACATTCGAAGTTGCATATACTTTGAATGATTCTGACAAAGAATTTCCAATGAGAAGTGTTAAAATTGATTTGATAAAAAAGTTTTCAAACTAACAGAAATTAATATTTATGAAATAAAAGATTTAAATTTTTCCGTAAAACCTAAAAAATACACTTCAAGAGTTCAACAACAGTTAAACAAGAAAAAAGGTTACAATTCTGGTTCTCGTTTTCAAAAGAAACCAAACTATAATGGTAATTTCAAAAAGAAAGGGCTTGGTTTTATTCCACCTGAAAATTAGAAAAATGATAAAATTTCTAAAACAAACACTAAATTTGTTTTAGGAGGAAGTGCTGAGGAAGAACAGAAGAAACCTTTCTAGAGACAATCAAACCAGGAGTTACTCGCTGAGAGGAAAGGTACTAGAGTTTTTCATAGAAAGGATAATAGAACCTGTTTTAAATGCAATGAAGCTGGTCACATTGCATGAACTACCAACTGAAAAATTCAAAATTTTTGAAAATTCAACTTATGAAGTTGGTGAGTGTTCAAAGAAAAAAATTTATAAAAAGAGAGCCAAAGACAACCAAAGGTGGGTTGTTAAGAAGTTTGATAAAAAATCTGGCGATGATTCTTGTTCCACAAAGCAAGAAGAACCACAGGTTGAGTTTAAAGAAGAGAACTCAGTGCCTTCAGTGAATGATGTTAATTGTCCATCATTGAAGGATGAAAATTTTAAACAAAAAGTTAGTAAGGTTGAGATCTCGAATCAATTCTATTCTGAAAAGAAAGAATTTGATGTCGAGAAAGTATTTAATGGAAATGTGAAAAAGATTTTTGAGAAAATGGTCAAGGGAAAGGCAAAAGGGGTTAAAGATTTTTATGCGAAAAAGAAAGCAACTTATACTGAATCAGAGTTAAGGTCATCCAAGGCTGGTCAGACTTGGGTGGGTATTCTTTTTCCTTAAAAAATCTGACTTGCCGGAGCTTCCAGGTTGGTAAGTGTGAAGCAGGAATCGGCATCTTTATTGGTGAAATGAATTTGTGTAGATGTGTTATTCCTACAACTGGTATAGAGGTTTGTTCTTATTAGTGATTTGTCAAGGTCATTCATTTGAACTTGATGTAATCCTCATACAAGTGGTTGAAAACAAGGTGATGAATTGATCCCCGAACCTACAAGTGGTTTTAAGAAAACTTATTTTTCAGAAAAACCATTTTGATTAAAACAAACTTAAGTGTTTTGAAATCTAAATGGGAAAATAGTTTGTTGAAAGGGGGAGTTCTGATTGTTTATTCCAAGTGGATGGCGAAATGAAGCGATTTACAACAGTTGTCATTTTACTTGTACAATTTGTTTTCAATTTTTTTTTAAATATGTTTGCATTTTAAGGGGAGTAAAAATTTCAGAAAATTCAAAAACATTAGAAAATTTGAAAAAGCCAAAAACATGATAAAATCAAAAATGGGTTTTGTTGTAAAAAGAGGAAATGATAGTACATCAGTGGACTATCACAACATGCTAAAGAAGTGGAAAGTCAAAAATGTGAAAAACAATCTCACTGCGGATATGCCAGTAGGTTTTTGCACATTTAGTAAATTGTTTTCGAGATATAAATGTAAATTTCAAACTTGCTTATATCGTAGGGAACATTTCTTGGATATATGGGTAACCCCCGAAATCTTGTTTGAAAGGTCCCTCTTTCTGAGATACTAGGTCTTTATACTCAGTGATATCTGGGGTATTATCCCACGATTTCTGATTTTGCGGAAGCAATGGCCTAGTCCCCGTATAATACTTTGCAAATTGCTTGAAATATAGCGCAGCCCTCAGTACAAAAAATGATGAAACATTGAAAAATGCTAATCATGTGCTATTGAAGAAAAGATCCTCTAAAGGGGACATACCAAAAGTCGAGTCATCATCTCTCTGCTGAACGGAAGTTCTGACCTGAGCTCTCACGGTTTCGCATTTAACCCTTATACAGATATCATCTAGGTATACTCACCTGTAAGACTGAATATTGGGATCTGGATACGGGAGTATATTCAAGTGGTGGTACACACGAATAAGTTTAAGTCTATTAAAACATTAATCTCGTATCTCGAAACAGTTGAACTTTGTGTGAAAATTTAAGTGGATCAATATACTGACAATCTAAGTGAAATGTTTAGAACTTAAAATGAAATGAAGCTTAACGGTGTTGGTGATTTGTCTCATAAACTGATATGATCCTCTTACACAATCTCACAAAAATATTGTCTGTAAATATTTCTTTACTGCATTTTTTTATATATGAAAAACCCCAAAAAGATTTTGAGTGTGTTTTAGCATAAAATTTTTGGAAAAATTCAAAAAGATTTTCAACAACTGGTGTTGAAGAGTTTCAAAATTCCAAGTGCTAAACATGATGACAATTTGTGAGGGGGAGTTTATGTTTAAAAGGTTTTAAAATGATTAAATCATTCTTTCAAGTGGTTCATCAGAAAGAGATTTATTAGTGGAGTCTGTGATTGTCAAATCTTAAAATCATAAAACTTATGTTTGTGGTAGAGACAATGCAGATTTGAAATTTGAGAAGAGTCAGGTTCTGATACCTGAAGATCAGAATGGATGCCAGGTGACGATCCTGATTACGAGCATAACTCGAGGGGGAGTCTGCTTGCAAAAGGGGAGCCTGTGGATGCAAAGAGCCAGTTTATAATCCTAGAATTAAAGTTCACACAAGCTAAAGGAATCAAGAGATCTACTCAAGAGAATTGGAGTTAGAAAGGAGCCAGATCAAGATCTTGGGATGCTAGAAGATAGAGCCAGTGTTAGATCCTGGAACATGCTGAAAAGGAAAGAAGACTAATCAAGACCGAAGAGTTGACATGATGAAGACTCTCACAGAAGATTATGTCCACATTCAAGGGGGAGTCTGTTGGTGCAGTTGTCTGTCGACTTCATCTTGGTTCGAGTTTTGCATTACTCATGGCATGGAAATCAAGAAATCAAGATAAAATGTTAATTTCGCATGAAAAGAGTAATTCCGCACGGAATTTGTCACAACCCCCGGTCCCTAGTTCCCGGGAACGGGCGGCCGTGAGCCAGTTTTGGTGGTATCACGTTTATTTATCCAATTTGGCAGCGGAAATTTTCATCAGGACCGTAGTTAGGAAATATTTAATCAGAGTAAACCACCTCGTTTAATAATATTAAACATATAGGTAAAACCCAAGTTTCCAATACACACGTTTCATAGGAATAAATCCTATTTATTTATTAAAAACATCTCTTTTTATTCTTAGGTAACTTTATTGCCACTTTTCCAAGCCTTCAGTGGTGTCCAGCTGGCTTCTATTTGGCTTTCACATATTGTTACCTGAAACGCGTTTTAAAAACATTTTGTCAGCGGGAAATACTGGTGAGTGAATCCCATTTTAATGAAGTTTAAATAAAACCATTTTCACAGTGTACAGTTTTGAGGGCGCATCCGCAATTACATTTGTTTACAGGTAATACCAATTAACATCCATGGTACTGTCATCTGACTTATGGTCATGTTACTCCTCTCCCCAGGTGGTAACAAATTTTGTATACAAAACCCCAAATATACCATCATAATTGTACCCTTACAAATACTCAATAATTGTCTTTCACATGAAGAAATATTTAAGGTTTTGTAAAAACAGTTTGCAAAAAGGAGATTACTCACATTGCTGTCTTAGGTTATTCTTTAGGGTTTCCTGGTGAATATCTATAATTTACACAAATGCACGTGTGTTAGTATAATAACCCATTTTAACATTAGTAATACCCTCCCCAAGACGGCATTCCAACGACCACGTCGGGCAGAACCACGACAGCCGTTACGGAACCCTAGATCAATCGGGCAGCGTATCTAATACGTCTCCAGGGGTTATAATACTTACATCATAGCAGAACCTCGCTATTTTAGGGGGTATAATGCCCAGGTATAATAACGCAACTACAGAAAATTTGAGAAAGAAGAAAAGAAATGAGCGAACAGACTGAAGGCCCGTTGCTCTCTATTTATAGGGCTGATATCGCGTCTTCACGCGGCCCGCGTTAAGTAAGGCTAACCCTTACGCGGCCCGCGTCAACCTCCGGTCAACGTATAGCTTGGCCCGGTCACCCTCTAGACTTGACACGATGTTGACACGTGTCAGCTCCGGGTCGTGCTACAATTCAGGACACTCGCGGCCCGCGTGAACTTAGGATATCTTATACGCGGCCCGCTTGAACTTATTATTTAGTGTTTTTAATTTACTTTATATATTATAATCTACTTTGGGCTCGGTTTTCACATATGGGGTGCATATAAAGACATATTGGGATATTTTAGGATATATTAGGGTGTCAGAAATATTATGAGGGTGTCGGTTTTACCGAGGGTTGTTATATCCTCCCCACCTTGTTTCAGAGCTCGTCCTCGAGATCTACTGGAACAAGTGTGGATATTTCTTTTGCATTTCTGATTCAAGCTCCCATGTGTATTCAGGTCCTCTTTTGGAGTCCCACTTCACTTTGACCAGAACTAATCTCTTATGCTTGAGATTCTTAATTTTCCTATCTTCAATTTGTAGAGGCCTCTCTTATGCATATAAAGACATATTGCGTCTGTTATCAGCATAGCTCTTTTGTCGATCACGTGCTGCTTTCAATCGTTCTTTGACTTGAATGATTTTGTCAGTTGTTTCTTGTACTATCTCAGGTCCAGATAATTATTTTTCCCCAATTTCTGCCCAACAGACTGGGGTTCTGCACTTTCGTCCATAAAGTGCTTCGAATGGTGCAGCATTGATACTTGTGTGATAACTGTTATTATAAGAAAATTCTATTAAAGGTAAATGTTCGTCCCAATTACCTCCGAAATCAATTACACAAGCTCTAAGCATGTCTTCCATCGTCTGGATTGTCCTTTCACTTTGTCCGTCTGTTTGAGGATGATAAGCTGTGCTTAAGTTTAACTTAGTTCCCATTGCTTTTTGGAAACTTGACCAAAAATGAGAAGTAAAACGGCTATCCCTATCAGAAACAATTGATAAAGGAATTCCATGTAATGAAACGATTTCATTTACATACAATTTGGCTAATTGTTCCATATTAAAGGTTTCCTTCATTGGTAAGAAATGAGCTGACTTGGTTAGCCTATCTACAATCACCCAGATTGTATCATTACCTTTTCTTGTTTTGGGTAATTTGGTAACAAAATCCATTGTTATCAATTCCCATTTCCAAACTGGCATTTCTAATTGTTGTAACAATCCTGAGGGTTTCTGATGTTCAGCTTTAACTTGTGAGCAAGTTAAACATTTAGAAACATAGGCTGCTACATCCTTTTTCATTCCTATCCACCAGAAATTTTTCCTTAAATCCTGGTACATTTTATCACTTCCTGGATGCATCGTATATTTAGACTTATGAGCTTCTTCTAATATACGGTGACGTAAATTTCCTAATTTAGGTATCCACATTCTCTTTTTATGGAACCTCCAAATTCCATTTGTTCCTTGTTCTAATTCCTTAATCATTCCTTTTAATTTTTCAGTATCCTCCTTGATTACTGATTCTTGTGCTTTTCTAATTTGATTGTTTAAATCTACTTGTAGGTTTAATTTAAGAGAACGTACCCTTTTTGGCTTTTCGTGATACTTTCGACTTAAAGCATCTGCCACTACATTTGCTTTTCCTGCATGATACTGGATATCACAATCATAATCACTAAGTAATTCCATCCAGCGTCTCTGTCTCATATTCAACTCTTTTTGCCCGAAGACATACCTTAAACTTTTATGATCTGTAAAAACAGTAAACTTACTACCATAAAGATAATGTCTCCAAATCTTAAGGGCAAAAATTATGGCTCCTAATTCCAAATCATGGGTTGAATAATTTTCTTCATGACTCTTAAGCTGTCTAGAGGCATAAGCTATAACCTTTTGACGTTGCATTAACACACATCCATATCCTAACTTAGAAGCGTCACAAAAGACTACAAAGTCTTCAGTTCCTTCTGGTAACGCTAGTATGGGTGCATGGGTTAATCTTTGCTTAAGGATTCTAAAAGCTTCTTCTTGTTTTGGTCCCCATTCAAACTTAACAGATTTACATGTTAACTTAGTTAAAGGTTTTAGAAAAATCTTGAATAAATCTTCTATAATAACCGGCCAGTCCTAGGAAACTTCTAACCTCAGTAGGTGACTCAGGGGTTTTCCAATTGGTAATTGCCTCTATCTTGGTTGGATCCACATGAATTCCTTCATGATTAACTAGATGCCCGAGAAATTGTACTTGCTCTAACCAGAACTCACACTTTGAAAATTTAGCATAAAGCTTTTCCTTTCTCAATAAACTTAAAAGTAAGTGCAAGTGCTTTGCATGCTCTTCTTTACTTTTAGAGTAAATTAGAATATCATCTATGAAGACAATTATGAATTTATTCAAATATGGCTTACATATTCGGATTCTCTCACTTCTACTCTTTCTCTTCAAAATTAATCAGAATTTAACGTACAAAATGGCTTGATTTCCATGTATTATAAGCGAAACACTGTTTTAACTAATCCTTGAGAAAATTGGACCTTAATTCGAAGTAAAACAGGATCAATTTGACAAAATTGTGATCGACAGTGCTGGCGTCATCCTAATTCCGCACGAAATTATCACAGTAATTTCGCACAGAATTACATTTTGGGTCTAATTTCGTTTGAACGTGCTGATAATTTCACACGAAATTAAATTTCGTTTGTGAATTTCATACGAAATTACTAATTTCGTACAAAACTGGCTAATTTCGCTTGAAACAAAGCTAATTTCGTACGGAATTATATTTCGTTTAGTAATTTCGCTTGAAAATACCTAATTTCGTTTGAAGGCTGTTATTTCGTTTGAGTTCATAATTTCGCGTGAACTAATTTCGCGTGAAACTGTTGTTAAAAATCCAAAAATTTTCTAAGAGTTTGTTGATTGTTACAGGTACTTGAAAGATGGATGATTTCATGAATTCATTTAGTGACGTGTTTGCATTTACCAGTGGATCGGGTGATAGAACATCGAATAACACGAATGAAACAACTCCAACACCGAGTGCAAAGAAGATTCTTTCTGATGCTATGAGTGTAGACAGCGCATATGGAAGATACAATAAGCCGCCCAAGTTGATGGCAATTGAAGATTACAACAGGTGGGTTACAAGGTTTGAAGAGTGGCTAAAAGCGTTTGCATATCAAAGCTGGAAGAGCTTGTAGAATGGCTTCAGAATGGAAAGACAGGATTGTGAAAATATGACAGATAGTGATGATATAGAACATTTTGTCGCTGAACAAAAGTGCATTGCTTTGATTCATCAGTCAGTGAGAGATGTCATAATATCATTGATCGAATATGTAAATTCGAAAGATCTGTGGGAGAAACTGAGGGTAAAATGTGTGGGAAGTGCCGAAATAGTAAAGAACAAAAAGAAGCTGTTACGAAAAGAATTTGATTTGTCTGGATGTTTGAAAAATGAATCTGTTTCTAAGATGATTGAAAGATTCGGGCATTTGAAATTGGAGCTGGCAAGACATGGAATCATTTATTCTCAAGAAGAGTTGGTTGACAAGCTGTTTGACTCGCTGGCGAATGAACAAGATTGGCAGTACTTTGCTTTGATGCTGAAAAATACAATCAAGTCAAAAGTTTTGACAGTGGATTTGCTTATTGAAAGACTGGAAAGCCATGAATTGGAGATCAAGAAATCCAGCAAAATCAACAACTCATCTTATCAACAAAATGTGGAGCTGTATTACAGAGGTAGTATGTTCCCGGAGACTGCATCACCAAAAACAACATTTTCTGTAGGGAGTTCAAACACAATGAATCAAGAAATTCCTAGCAGTGGCTATTGATGTGCGTTAGGTGTAATATATTTTTGATGTATATTTTAAGCCCTTTTTACACTTTTAGCCAAGTTTTAAATTTATAAAACACGATATTCACTAACACTAAACACACATATGGGCAAGTGCACCCATCATGGACGTAGTATAGTGTTGGTAAGATACCGAGGTCGTCTAAAGACACAAGAGCTTTTAGTACCGGTTTATCCTCAACGGTCTAATCAAATCAAAATGTTAGAAAAGATTTTTAAACAAAGAAAAATAAAAACTAACTAAATGCTGAAAAATAAAATAAATATAAAAACAGATAGACAAGATGAATTACTTGGATCCGACTGGTGTATTAGTATAACCTTTGATTATTTTCGCACTTTTGCACTTGTTTAAGAGATTATCTTAGTTATTGTAGTAGGCCCCTCTTTTGAAGGCGACGTTACCCTCAACCCAGTAGTTTGAGTCAGCAAGGATACAATCCTAAAGGGTTGGATTATTGGAAGATAATGAATTAAGTTATTAATGCCAATTATGGTAGGCCCCGCTTTTGGCGGTGACGTTACCCTCGACTAAGTAGTCTGAGTCAACAGGGATACAGTCCTAAATAGCCGGGTTATAGTATTAATAGTAGTTAACTTATGAGGGGGTCAAAGAGTTTGGATCCCCGCCATCCAATACCTATGGGCATTGAAGGAGATCCTACTAAATTTGACCCAGGTCCCTTGCAGGACCTCTAAACGCTGAACAAGGGCAAGACCCTTACCAAACCGTTACCTTAACCCCCGACCAGGTAGCCAACATACCTCCATATAGACCGTGGAGATTTGAATGGTGAAAATCTTTTATTTTATATAGACAGTAAAATAATGCCAAGACACCACGGACAAACGATAAGGAAAGATCACCTTCAACATAAGCAACTAGTTATTAAAGTCATTAATACAAAACCAAATAAAAAGTGCAAAAGATTGAAAATAAAAAGTATTAAACTAAACACTTATCTTCACCAAGTGATGTAAGAGACTTAGGCAAACATGGCCTTGATTGTCAAGAACTCTTACGATCAATCTTGGATCCCGAGACGACTCACACACTCTATGATGGACAATGGATGATGGTGGTGGATGATGGTGTTATGGTGGTGGTGGGTGGTGGATGAAGTGTGAGAGAGGTGGTGTGCCAAGGGATGAGTTACAATGAAACCAAGCACTCCTATTTATAGGCTGAACAGAAGGCTGGGCACGGCCCCGTGTCCGCTGGACACGCCCCCGTGCCTGTCTGACACTCTCTCTCTTCATTAATTGTAATTCGCAATTACAATTAATGCGCCTGCTATACTTTCGCCACGCCCCCGTGTTCACTGGGCACGGCCCCGTGGTGGGCAATAGAAGCTTCTATATGTTTGTCTTTTCTGCTGCTTCTTAGGCACGTCCCCATGCTGGCTGAGCACGGGGCGTGTTCAGTCTTCTGCCTTCTCTATTTTGCTTGGGAGGATGTTGTTGAGGGGTCGGGCAATCCACTTATGTTCCTTTTCTTGTATTTATGTTAGATTTAGCTGTCTTTTTGCTTCTTTTGTGAATTTGAGCTCATTTAATCCTGAAAATACAAAAGGAAGACAAAAACACTCTTTTTCCAACATTAGTACTTAAAAAGGGTTAGTTTTATGCCTCATTTGATGTAATTTATATGTTTCATTTTACACACATCAGCTATCATAGTGGATCATCATCAACTGCTCAAAATCAATCTGTTCCAAAAATTTTATTTCAATGCAACATTGCTGTGGATCTAAAAAATGCACAGAATTTTAGTGAAGAGTCCGCAAAAGAGCAAATGGTGTTTTTAGCTTCTGTGTTAGAATCGTATGAGAGCCTCATGGCGGGCAAGATTGGAAACACTAACCTGACAAAAGAGGACCATGATCAAATAGATCCAGAAGAGATGGAGCTGATCGATATCAGGTGGTGTATGGCCAGTGCAGTCTGACGAGCACAACGGTTCATGGAGATTACTGGTAGACATTCTATTGGAGGGCCATCCACAAAACTTGGCTTTGACAAATCAAAAGTCACGTGCTTCAGGTGTAAACAAAAGGGACATTTCAAGCGAGAATGTCGAAACGCACCTGCTGATGATACTGCAAATCCTTTTCCAGAGGATTACTACAAAAGAGCAATTTATCATCAAAACAAGGCTGAACCTCCCAGAATGAAGCAGCTAGAAGATACCCCCAAAGAAAAATCAAGAGCTATTGCTATTATTCATGATGATGAAGGTTTTGATTAGAGTGATATACTGCCAGAGGAAGACGCAGTAGGTTATGCTTTTACGGCAGCAAAAATTGTTCCTTTCAAAGACAACAGAACAGAAGAAGAAAAAGTCTTCAGCAGAAGGTTGAAAGCACAAAATAGGATGATTAGAATCTCTAAGACATTCAAATAAGCTAAGAAGGCGAGGAGTTGGGATGCTGATAGAGAATGTTACCTTGCTCCCAAAGGAAACATTGCTGTTGATCCAGCTTCCATTAGTCTTGATACTCCCATTCAGCAAATTGCTGAAGAAGAAGAAGGCTGGCAAAGATTATGGTGGGGAGGAGGAGAAGCTGATGAGAAAGAGAAAGAGAAAGAGAAAGAGAAAGAGAAAGAAAAAAGAGTCGCAGCCAAACAAGATTGATGACGGGATTATTGATACGTCACAAGAGTTTACATCAGAAAATTTGAAGAAGATGGCTGATAAAGTTCTTGCTGCAAAAGAACTAGAGGTAGTTTCCGGTTCTGGAACTGAGTCCAAAAACAAGGTCAGTTCAAATGATACACATGAGTCAGGTAAGAAAGTTAAATCTGAAAACGACTGCAAAAATTGCATGAAAGAGTGCAAAGTTTGTAGTACAATTACTTACCTCAGCGGTAAGAAGGTTGAAGAACTGACTGGTAGAGTCAGAAGTTTTGAAGATCAGATCTTAACCGTGATAAATTGTTGAAAGCTTCGAACGACAGATTAAAAGAATTAACTGAAAAAATTGAAAATGATAAAATTGACATAGAAAGAATTAGGAAAGAAAATGAAAAGTTGATTCTTGAAAATCGTCAAATTTCAGAAAATTTTGAGAAGCTAAAACGAACGGTAAAAGATTCTGATGAAAGAAATGGTAAAACAAACAAAGAAAATCTTCAACTGACCGGTGTTCTTAGAGTAAAAGAAGAGCAAATCAAGCAACAATTGGATGAGATTGCTAATCTGAAGCTTCAAGTTCAAGAAGCTAAAATTGAAAATGAGCGCATCAATCTGAAATTAACCAGTTACAACTCCGCAAGCTTTGTTTTACAACACATTGTTCCTAAACCCATTAGAAAGAACAAAGTAGGCGAAGATGTATACTCTGATGGAACCGGGGTAGGGTATCATTAGGTTCCACCAGCAGTTCTAAACAATTTTTCAAAGAAATAATCAGGGTTGGTAACCGATGAAGAAAATGAGGTGAAACTTCCAGACACAATTGATGTCACATTCACTTCATCGTCCGATGAAGATAGTGTTCAATCTAAAGTTGTAAAAAGCATGGTTGAAAATGTGTTAAAATCTGAAAGTGACACTTCTGAGGAAGATGAATGTTTCTTGGATAAATACATTCCAAAATCTAAATCCAAAAACAACTTAAGTGAGGAACCTAATCTTGTGATGTACAAGATGGCGGGATCTAATAAGTTGTATTCGGATCGTGATTTTCCGATAGAAAATGTGAATGTTGGCAAACTGAGAAATGTGTTCAAATTGATGGAAATCGTTGTGTCTGAAATTGAAGGGTTGAAAAATGCTAAAAGGCAGTTGAACTTTGAAAAAGATAAATCTTACTATAAGAAACCTGTTGTTCCTCCGCGTTTTCATAACAACAATCAAAACAGATAGTCGGGTGGTTATCAGGGAGGTAAGAATTATCAAAAAAAGAATGTTCAAAACAAGAAATTTGTTGAGAAAATATTTTTTGTGAGAAGTTCGAGTTCAAGTTCGCTTTCTGATGAAGAGTCGAATTTTTTTTCAAAATCAAATGAAGAGTTCTTTGAGAAGAAGGTCTCACAACCTTAGACCGATGGCACAAGTCGAATAGTTGATACTCGTACATGCTTCAAATGCAATCAAGTTGGCCACATTGCACGAAAGTGTACCAACTCAAAGCCTAAGTCTGAAGTTGTTGAGACTCAGAAAAAGAAAGTTGATGCAAAAGGTAAAGCTCCAATGGTTGTTGAGAAGAAAGTTTTGAAAAATGAAAACACCAAAATCAAAACTGAACTTGTAAAGAATGTGGTAACTAAAAATGACAAGTTTTACACATGAGTTGCCTCATCTCAATAAAAATGGAAGCCAAAAGTTGTTGAAAAGAAAACAAATTCTCCAAAACCAAAGGTTTCAGAGTCAGAAAAACAATCATCTTCTACTACACCGGTAAAGATGAATGTTCCTTTGGATTATTATGAGAAACTTGAAAAAGAAATGCTAAAGTCTGACAAGAAAGATGTTCAAAAGAAAGATCAACCATCTTGTCATTCTCAAAAAGATGAAATTTTCTTATACAAAGAGGTTGAGGTTGGATCTGAAGAGAGTTTAAAAATGAATGACAAGAATTTTCCACTATTGTTCACCAAAAGAACTCACATCAATGTCAAGTTACCCGAGTCAACAGAGGGTTGGGTGGCATCAAAAACTAAGTGTTTTTGACATGTGCAGGAGCTTCCAAGATCCGTTTCACGTTGGATTATGGATAGTGGAGCTTCTCGGCACATGACGGGGAAAAAGACCATGCTGTATGATGTTAGAGGGTTTAATGGAGGTTATGTGGGTTTTGCAGGAAACCAAGGTGGTCGGATAGTTGGTGAAGGAACTTTATCTAATGGTATTGTCACGTTCGAAAGAGTGAATTACACTACCGAGCTAGAGAATAATCTTCTGAGTATTTCTCAAATCTGTGATAGAATGTATACAACTCACTTCACAGACAAAGAATATTTGATCTTGAAACCATGATTTGTTGTTCCTAAAGAGTGGGTTATCATGAGAGCACCTATGTCACACCCCCAAAAATCCACTCGCGGAGTATCACCGCTTGGAGGCGTGACTGACCAGGATCAAGCCACCAATCATATTGAACAATACAATTAAGTAAATAAAACCAAACCTAATATAATTGGTGTTCCAAAATAAACCAAACATGTTTAAGAAATCAGCGGAAGCATAGCAATGTTTAAATAACCAAAACATAGTTTAAAATTCAAATGTCCATAATCCCACAACGATCACGCCTCCCCATGCAAGCTCCAGAAGTACCTAACGACCTGCAAGGCATGTAACAATGAGTCAACAACAGAGTTGAGCGAGTTCACAGTTGGTGTTCATTGTTAAGTTGTTTCAAAACCAGGAGTTCATTTGTAAGTTGTAAGTTAATCAGTTTACCCTGTTTCCCAAACATATCCATAGTTGGTGGGGGCTTCTCCATGTTAACCACTAGACCGTTACCATATCGACAACTTGTGACAACTCGAAATTTAGAACCTTTCGTTGTAACTTGCTTGTACGTTATGTGACTAGTTAAAATGATAACGTGAACCTTTTTATATGATAAGTGCTTTGTTACGTGTGTATTATATATATATGTGTACGTGTTATATGTGAACCGAGAACCCGACACGAAACAACAAGGAACCCGACTCGAGACCATGAGGTCTCGAGTGACTAGTAATCGGTTTTGGGCCTTGGGCCGAGAACCTTTGGCCGGTTGGGCCTTTGGGCCGTGAACCCCACTCGAAACCCACTAAGGGTGCACACACTTGGAACTTGACTATATAAACTACCCTTAGTTAGTTTTTGCCATTTGTTGAACAATACAACACACACACTCTCCTACTTCTCTCTCTAAGCCTTAAGAACACAAACACATTTCCAAGACTCTCGGATCCACTCGGTTGACACAAGAAACTCTCGGATTTGGACTTTGGATCGGCACACACACACACCCTCGAAATCCATAACCGGTTAGTGTTCTTGATGTTTTGATTGAATGTTGGTGTTATGTTTGTATGATAAAATGCATGAGATGATGTTATTTGTTAGTATTTCTTGATGATCATTGTTGAATGCTTAGTGATAGTATGTTCATGTTATGCTTGTGCTTAAATAGATGCATAAATGAGATGATGTTTTATGTGTGTTAAAAAGTTTAGTGTTGGAATGTGTTCATGTGTTAAAGAGAGTTTAAACTATTAGATTTGATGATTCATGAAATCGGTTTACATATGTCATGAAATCGGCTAAGGAGTATGTTTGTCATGTTAGGATGCATGCTAGTAAATTGTATCTTGATGGTTGTTCATAGTTTTGTTTGAATAAAGGTTGAATACTTGATGAATATGGGTTTGAATGTGTGAAGAACACTTTGAATGATAGTTGAAGATTGAAAACCCTTGTGATTTTGATCCATCTTTGACCAATAACCTGATTAGGAAAACTGTTAGTGGAATGCTATTGGTTATTTCCGGATTTGGGCCTGATTATATTGTACCACTAATCTGACTACATCTGCATCAACACGTGAACTTGAAAACGACTGCTACCGACTCGCAATCACGCAGTTGCGACT
This sequence comes from Helianthus annuus, assembly GCF_002127325.2. Lineage (NCBI taxonomy): Eukaryota > Viridiplantae > Streptophyta > Magnoliopsida > Asterales > Asteraceae > Helianthus > Helianthus annuus. Next base: position 108,607,172 of record NC_035436.2, read on the forward strand.
CGCAACCACAGCGTGATGACTCGAGACCACGCGGTTGCGACTCGCAACCATAACAGGACAAGCCGAAACCACAGGATACGAGTCCCGTTGCGACTCGAGACCTCAGCATGATGAACCGAAATCATGGTTGCGACACCAGTTGCGACTCGCAACCATCCATGATCAACGCACAGCATGACTCGAGACCATGCTTGCGAGTCCGGTTGCGACTCGAGACCACACTTTGGGCCTTAGTTAGTGGGCCGGACTTATGAACTTCTGTGCTACTGTTGATGAGTTATTTGGGCCTGTTATCACGAGCCCAACTGTTTGGACTTTGAACTTGTGATTGACTGTTACCTGTGAACTGTGAACTGTTAAACGTGTCTGCCATACGTGTTGAACATTTGTGCACTACTTGGTTCGAACCTGATTATACGTGATATCCGTGTTAGGACGTTATTGACTACTTGCGACTTGATTGACTTTCTGTGATTAACTGCCGAGCAAACCAAGGTGAGTTCACACCCTTTACAAAGCATGGGATTCCCTGGGTTGGGAACGGGGTTAAGGAACGTGGTTCCTCGTCTACCTTGGGTAGGACGTCAGTGGTTCAGGAATGTGATTCCTCGTCCGGATGGACGGATAAACGTACTAGACTAAAACTCTATCACGAAGTCCCTCCTTCTTGTATCGACTAATCGCCGGGCCAATGGCGAGCGGGTCATTAGTTAGATAGCGCTATTTAGGTCTGACAAGCCTCACACCGTGCCGCAGAGGACGGGCGTGAACTAATGGATCTGGGGCACGTCAATGATGATAGACATTGATGTTTTCAGGGCACATAAACATGACTACAGTCAGCAATCGATACGGTAACGAGTCTAGTATACACATGGGGTAGCCCCCACGGCTGGAGAGCCAGATGATGTACATGGGGTAGCCCCCACGGCCGAAATGCCTGATAACTACATGGGGTAGCCCCCACGGCCGGAGTGCCGGAGTAACTGGGAACGAACTGGTCACGTTTTTAAAACTATGGGGTAACCCCCACGGCAGGATGCCAGATAAAGTAAACTGTTTTCGAAACAACTAAAACGAACGCCCACCCGTGAACTCACTCAACTAGTTGTTGACTCGTTACTACATGCTTTGCAGGACCATAGGTACTCAGTGGGAGCTTGCATGGAGGAAGATCGTTGTGGGACAGGGATTGCTACAAGACTATGTTAAACTTGAAACTTTTGGAACTTATGTTATAACTTTAAACTTATGCTTCCGCTTGCAACTTAAACTTATTTGTTTTGGAACACCAATCGTGAATGGTTAAACTTTTATAACTATTTATATGCTTGTTCAGTATGATTGGTGGCTGGATCCTGGTCAGTCACGCCTCCAAGCGGTAGTACTCCGCAGGTGGGATTTTGGGGGTGTGACAGATTGGTATCAGAGCCATTGGTTATAGTGAACTTGGTTTTAATAAAGGAGAAACGTTTTTGTTAAAACCAGACTATAACCGGTTTAGTGCTCAACGGTCCACAACGACACTTCGCTCCTCATGCAAGGCTCGACGTTCTAGGTAATATAATGTATGTACATTGCCTACTTGTTAGTTACGTAGTACATTGCTCATGGTATGCTTGATTAGTATAGCTACTGTTGTTTGAACACGTGCGTGCTTACTCTGTCCTACTATTGTACTTTCGCGAACCTCTCTCACACGTATTACTCTTATTATGAAGAACCATGTCTGGACGCGTTAACATGACACAAGCCCAGTTGACGGCTTTGATCAACGAGCGAGTTGCCGCAGCGCTCGCAGCCGCACACGCAGGAGGTATATCCTGCAGTCCGAAATGTTCTAGGATCATTTGGATCCTACTCTCGTGAACCAACCTTTGTGTTAAACTCTGTCTTTCTTTCACATACCTTAGGTCAGTATGCTCAGGCACCGGTGTGCACTTTTAAGACCTTTATGGACTGTCGACCCACAACTTTTAGCGGCACTGAAGGAGCAGTAGGTCTCCTACACTGGTTTGAGAAACTGGAGTCTGTGTTCGAAATGTGCGAATGCCCTGAAGCGCGCAGGGTGAAGTATGCTACTGGTACTCTCGAGGGTTTGGCTCTCACGTGGTGGAATGCTCAAGTGCAGATGTTAGGGTTGGTTGCTGCCAACGCCACCCCATGGGAAAACTTCAAGGAAATGATCAGGGAGGAATACTGCAGTCGTGACGACATTCACAAACTGGAGGATGAGTTTTACAATCTCAAGATGTCAGGATCAGAAATTGAGGCATACACTAAGAGATCGCATGAGCTTGCCTTGTTGTGTCCTACTATGGTGGATCCTCCGTATAAGCGAATCGAACTCTATCTCAAGGGCTTGGTGCCAGAGATCCAAAGTCATGTGACTTCAGCAAGGTTGACTACTATCCAGCAGGTTGTACAGTTGGCTCACCGTCTTACTGATCAAGCGGTGGAGCAGAACAAGTTACCGAAGCGTATAGGTGCTGCAACTACTTCTGGTGCTTCTAGTGGAGATAAACGGAAATGGGATGGAACTTCAAGCAGGGGTTCAACTTCGGTGCAAACTCAGTCTCAGCAGAGAAAGACAGATGATCACAAGAGCCCCAGTCAGCAGTCGTCTGGTGGTCAAAGTCATGGTGGATACAAAGGAAATCACCCCAAGTGCAATCGTTGTAGCCTACACCACAGTGGGCCATGCACCAGGGGCAACTGTCATCGATGCAACAAGCCTGGTCATGTTGCAAAGGATTGCAGGAGCGCATATCCTGTCAATCAGAATCGTCAGCAACCTCAGCAGAACCAGCGACAGCAGCAGGGTAACAACAAAGGGTGCTTTCAGTGTGGAGCTGAAGGCCACTTCAAGAAGGATTGTCCCCAACTGAACCAGAACAACAACAACAATCAGGGGAATGGTAACAATGGGAACAACAACAACAATGGTGCTAGGGGACGAGTGTTCGTGATTGGTCAAGGTGAAGCAAGGAATGATCCCAACGTGGTGACGGGTAAGTTCCTTCTCGACGACTTTTATGTTACAGTCTTATTTGATTCGGGTGCCGATACTAGCTATGTGTCACTAGAAGTCAGTAAGATGCTTAAGCGTATTCCTACACCCCTGAGCGACAAGCACACTGTAGAGCTAGCTAATGGTAAGAATTTGGAAGCCTCACACGTAGTCAAGGGTTGCCAGCTTATTCTCGCTAACCAGACCTTCGCCATCGATCTTATTCCTATTGTCTTGGGTAGTTTCGACGTTGTCATTGGGATGGATTGGTTATCCCAACACCGAGCAGAGATTCTTTGCAACGAAAAGATCGTTCGTATTCCTGGTTTAGGTGGTGAACCTCTCATGATACGTGGCGACAAGAGAAGTGCTGTTGAGAACATCATCTCTCTTCTTAAGGCCCAGAAATGCTTACGAAAGGGCCACACAGCGATTTTGGCTCTAGTTACTGATACCACAGAAAAGGAGAAGAAGCTAGAAGATTTTCCCGTTGTACGCGACTATCCTGAGGTATTCCCTGAGGAATTACCTGGTCTTCCGCCCCATCGCCAAGTCGAGTTTCAGATTGATCTAGCTCCTGGAGCCGCGCCTGTAGCCCGTGCACCTTATCGTTTAGCGCCATCAGAGTTGGAAGAACTCTCCACGCAACTACAAGAACTCTTGGATAAGGGTTTCATTCGTCCTAGCTCATCGCCTTGGGGAGCTCCAGTGTTATTTGTGAAGAAGAAGGATGGTACCTTCAGAATGTGTATCGACTATCGCGAACTCAACAAGGTGACTGTGAAGAATCGTTATCCTCTACCGCGTATTGACGACTTGTTAGACCAGTTGCAGGGGTCGAGCTACTATTCAAAGATCGATCTGAGATCGGGATATCACCAGCTGAGAGTTCGGGAAGAGGATGTCTCTAAGACGGCCTTTAGGACTCGATATGGGCACTATGAGTTTCTGGTCATGCCGTTTGGGCTGACGAACGCACCGGCAGTTTTTATGGATTTGATGAATCGAGTGTGCAAACCGTATCTGGACAAGTTTGTTATAGTCTTCATCGACGACATCCTGATCTATTCTAAGAGCAAAGAAGAGCACGAACAACATCTACGACTTATTTTGGAACTCCTCCGGAAGGAACAGCTTTACGCAAAGTTCTCGAAATGCGACTTCTGGCTTCGAGAGGTCCATTTCCTAGGGCATGTGGTGAACAAGGATGGGATTCACGTTGATCCATCCAAAGTGGAATCAATTAAGAACTGGCCTGCACCTCGTACACCAAAGGAAATTCGCCAATTTTTGGGATTGGCAGGTTACTACAGGAGATTCATTAAGGATTTTTCTAAGATCGCGCAGCCTCTCACCTTACTAACACAGAAAGGCGTTATTTATCATTGGGGAAATGCACAAGAGTTAGCTTTTCAGCATCTAAAGGATAGACTTTGCAGTGCACCTATCCTTTCACTGCCAGAGGGCACAGAAGATTTTGTGGTTTACTGTGATGCATCAATTCAAGGTCTTGGTTGTGTATTGATGCAACGAGATAAAGTCATAGCTTACGCCTCACGACAACTCAAAGTTCACGAGAAGAACTACACGACACATGATTTAGAACTGGGAGCTGTTGTTTTCGCACTTAAGTTATGGCGGCATTACCTGTACGGGACAAAGTGCACCATCTACACCGACCACAGAAGTTTAGAACACATATTCAAGCAGAAGGAACTGAATATGCGGCAGCGACGATGGGTCGAGCTGCTGAATGATTACGAGTGCTCTATCAGGTATCACCCGGGCAAGGCCAATATAGTGGCGGACGCCCTGAGTCGAAAGGACACTACGCCTAAGCGTGTAAGAGCTTTACAACTCACGATCCATTCTAGTCTACCTTCGCAAATACGAGCTGCTCAGATAGAAGCACTGAAACCAGAAAACGTTAGAGCTGAAGCTCTACGCGGGTCAAGGCAACGCTTAGAACAGAAGGAAGACGGTGCTTATTATGTAACAGGACGCATTTGGGTCCCACTCTATGGCGACTTACGAGAACTTGTGATGGATGAAGCGCACAAATCTCGCTACTCGGTACACCCTGGTTCGGACAAGATGTACCACGATATTAAAACTACGTATTGGTGGCCTAGCATGAAGGCCCACATAGCAACTTACGTCAGCAAGTGTTTGACTTGTGCGCGAGTCAAGACGGAATATCAGAAACCTTCAGGCCTACTTCAGCAACCAGAGATACCACAATGGAAATGGGAGCAAATTTCCATGGATTTCGTTACTGGCTTACCTAGATCACAGCGCGGGAACGATACTATTTGGGTGATCGTGGATCGACTCACAAAATCCGCACACTTTTTGGCAATCAAGGAGACGGATAAGTTCTCCACTCTAGCGGAAATATACCTCAAGGAAGTTGTTTCGAGGCACGGGGTGCCCACCTCTATTATCTCTGATCGAGATGCACGCTTTACTTCGGAACTGTGGCAGGCAATGCACAAGTCTTTTGGATCACGTTTAGATATGAGCACAGCGTATCACCCACAGACGGACGGGCAGTCCGAGCGAACTATTCAGACCTTAGAAGACATGCTTCGCGCTTGTGTAATCGACTTTGGCAACAGCTGGGAAAGGCATCTGCCACTCGTGGAATTTTCGTACAATAACAGCTACCACACCAGCATTAAAGCTGCTCCGTTTGAGGCATTGTACGGACGTAAATGCCGGTCACCCCTCTGTTGGGCAGAGGTGGGGGATAGTCAAATCACTGGTCCAGAACATGTGGTAGACACTACTGAGCGGATTGCTCAAATACGACAACGCATGGCGGCGGCTCGTGACCGTCAGAAGGCCTACGCCGATAAGGGCAGGAAACCACTTGAGCTCCAGGTTGGGGAGCGGGTATTACTCAAAGTTTCACCCTGGAAGGGTGTGGTTCGTTTTGGTAAACGAGGCAAACTCAACCCACGATACGTTGGACCTTTTGAAATCATCGAGAAAATAGGCAAGGTGGCCTACAGACTGAAATTACCAGCAGAACTCGGGGCAGTTCACAACGTTTTCCATGTGTCGAATCTGAAGAAGTGTCTGTCAGATGAGACGCACGTAGTTCCTCTGAAGGAACTTACGATCGACGAACAGTTGAAATTCGTCGAAGAACCTGTCGAGATCACGGACCAGGATGTTAAGGTCCTCAAGAGCACTAGAATACCTCTTGTTCGAGTTCGTTGGAACTCACGTCGCGGCCCAGAGTTTACCTGGGAGCGCGAAGATCGGATGAAACAAAAGTATCCCCAACTGTTTGAGAACAGTACAAACGCTACTGAGGCTGAAGCTACGGAATTTCGGGACGAAATTCCAGATCAACGGGGGGTGGATGTGACACCCCAGGAAAACCGGGAAAACCTTACAACTTAACTAGCTTCCTCAGTGAGTGCCATCAAATTTCGGGACGAAATTTCTTTCAACTTGGGGATGATGTGACAACTCGAAATTTAGAACCTTTCGTTGTAACTTGCTTGTACGTTATGTGACTAGTTAAAATGATAACGTGAACCTTTTTATATGATAAGTGCTTTGTTACGTGTGTATTATATATATATGTGTACGTGTTATATGTGAACCGAGAACCCGACACGAAACAACAAGGAACCCGACTCGAGACCATGAGGTCTCGAGTGACTAGTAATCGGTTTTGGGCCTTGGGCCGAGAACCTTTGGCCGGTTGGGCCTTTGGGCCGTGAACCCCACTCGAAACCCACTAAGGGTGCACACACTTGGAACTTGACTATATAAACTACCCTTAGTTAGTTTTTGCCATTTGTTGAACAATACAACACACACACTCTCCTACTTCTCTCTCTAAGCCTTAAGAACACAAACACATTTCCAAGACTCTCGGATCCACTCGGTTGACACAAGAAACTCTCGGATTTGGACTTTGGATCGGCACACACACACACCCTCGAAATCCATAACCGGTTAGTGTTCTTGATGTTTTGATTGAATGTTGGTGTTATGTTTGTATGATAAAATGCATGAGATGATGTTATTTGTTAGTATTTCTTGATGATCATTGTTGAATGCTTAGTGATAGTATGTTCATGTTATGCTTGTGCTTAAATAGATGCATAAATGAGATGATGTTTTATGTGTGTTAAAAAGTTTAGTGTTGGAATGTGTTCATGTGTTAAAGAGAGTTTAAACTATTAGATTTGATGATTCATGAAATCGGTTTACATATGTCATGAAATCGGCTAAGGAGTATGTTTGTCATGTTAGGATGCATGCTAGTAAATTGTATCTTGATGGTTGTTCATAGTTTTGTTTGAATAAAGGTTGAATACTTGATGAATATGGGTTTGAATGTGTGAAGAACACTTTGAATGATAGTTGAAGATTGAAAACCCTTGTGATTTTGATCCATCTTTGACCAATAACCTGATTAGGAAAACTGTTAGTGGAATGCTATTGGTTATTTCCGGATTTGGGCCTGATTATATTGTACCACTAATCTGACTACATCTGCATCAACACGTGAACTTGAAAACGACTGCTACCGACTCGCAATCACGCAGTTGCGACTCGCAACCACAGCGTGATGACTCGAGACCACGCGGTTGCGACTCGCAACCATAACAGGACAAGCCGAAACCACAGGATACGAGTCCCGTTGCGACTCGAGACCTCAGCATGATGAACCGAAATCATGGTTGCGACACCAGTTGCGACTCGCAACCATCCATGATCAACGCACAGCATGACTCGAGACCATGCTTGCGAGTCCGGTTGCGACTCGAGACCACACTTTGGGCCTTAGTTAGTGGGCCGGACTTATGAACTTCTGTGCTACTGTTGATGAGTTATTTGGGCCTGTTATCACGAGCCCAACTGTTTGGACTTTGAACTTGTGATTGACTGTTACCTGTGAACTGTGAACTGTTAAACGTGTCTGCCATACGTGTTGAACATTTGTGCACTACTTGGTTCGAACCTGATTATACGTGATATCCGTGTTAGGACGTTATTGACTACTTGCGACTTGATTGACTTTCTGTGATTAACTGCCGAGCAAACCAAGGTGAGTTCACACCCTTTACAAAGCATGGGATTCCCTGGGTTGGGAACGGGGTTAAGGAACGTGGTTCCTCGTCTACCTTGGGTAGGACGTCAGTGGTTCAGGAATGTGATTCCTCGTCCGGATGGACGGATAAACGTACTAGACTAAAACTCTATCACGAAGTCCCTCCTTCTTGTATCGACTAATCGCCGGGCCAATGGCGAGCGGGTCATTAGTTAGATAGCGCTATTTAGGTCTGACAAGCCTCACACCGTGCCGCAGAGGACGGGCGTGAACTAATGGATCTGGGGCACGTCAATGATGATAGACATTGATGTTTTCAGGGCACATAAACATGACTACAGTCAGCAATCGATACGGTAACGAGTCTAGTATACACATGGGGTAGCCCCCACGGCTGGAGAGCCAGATGATGTACATGGGGTAGCCCCCACGGCCGAAATGCCTGATAACTACATGGGGTAGCCCCCACGGCCGGAGTGCCGGAGTAACTGGGAACGAACTGGTCACGTTTTTAAAACTATGGGGTAACCCCCACGGCAGGATGCCAGATAAAGTAAACTGTTTTCGAAACAACTAAAACGAACGCCCACCCGTGAACTCACTCAACTAGTTGTTGACTCGTTACTACATGCTTTGCAGGACCATAGGTACTCAGTGGGAGCTTGCATGGAGGAAGATCGTTGTGGGACAGGGATTGCTACAAGACTATGTTAAACTTGAAACTTTTGGAACTTATGTTATAACTTTAAACTTATGCTTCCGCTTGCAACTTAAACTTATTTGTTTTGGAACACCAATCGTGAATGGTTAAACTTTTATAACTATTTATATGCTTGTTCAGTATGATTGGTGGCTGGATCCTGGTCAGTCACGCCTCCAAGCGGTAGTACTCCGCAGGTGGGATTTTGGGGGTGTGACACAACTGACGAACAATAGTTGTGCCCTGCGTCAATGTCTATCATCATTGACAGTTTGCCATGATCCATTAGTACACGCCCGTTCGAACGACACGGTGTGAGGTTTGTCAAACCTAATAGCGCTATTAACTAATGACCCGCTCGCCATCGGCCTCGGCGTTTAAGTCGATACAAAAATGAGGGATTTAGGTGATAGAGTTTTGGTCTAGAATCCAGGTTGTCACCCTTCAGTAAAGAGGGTGTGTACGTCTTCCAAACCAGGAGATCACGCAGTTTTCAATTAAATCCTTATCACATGTTGTCACCCTTCAACAAAGAGGGTGTGTACGTGTTCCAAACTAGGATGTCACGCGGTGTTAGTTTAAATCCTTTACCCATTCCCAACCCTTAGGAATCCCATGCCTTGTGAAAGTGTGAACTCACCTCGGTTTGCTCGGTATGCTTAACTACACGTTCAATTTATTCAGTCAAAGCCTATAGTGTACACGTATAGATACAATCAGTTTAAGTTCGTAACTATCCACATGCAAATCTATGTCACAAAGTGTGCTTAGGCAATCATTATCAAGTAACACATAACAGTTATCTCATGTTGATATAATTCGTGTTTCACATAGTTGAGTTTTCAGCCTATTCTTAACATGGGTTATTAGTTAACAGACTTAACAGAGTTTACACACTAACAGGGTTAACATACTAACAGAGTTAACATACTAACAGAGTTTATCATACCAACAGAGTTATAACAGGATAACATTCTAACAGAGTTAATCATACCAACAGAGTTAATCATACTAACAGAGTTAAGTTTCCTATCCTCACGAGGAACCTTAACCTACCCTCACGAGGAACCTTAACCTTCTTCACGAGGAACCTTAACCTTCCTCACGAGGAACCTTAACCTTCCTCACTGAAGGTTCCCCAGGTAAGCATGATCATCGTCATCAGTTACAGAACACAGGAACCCTAATACATTCTAACAGTTACGACGGCTACAACAACCAGTTGCTCAATCATAACGATTCATACAATCACTTTTAATTATTCAATTAACAGTTCGCATCATCAATCATAACATCAACTTAACCACGAATTATACTACCCCAGATCACCCACCCATACCAAACAGTAATACAAAATCCTTCGACACCCAAACAATATGAGCATCAAGCATTAACTAATGCATGAACAGTGGCCTAAACAACAGCTTTCATAACATAAGATCTATTCTATATGATTCATGATAGAAACATCAAACCATTTACATGCGGAACCATATTCGATAACCTAGTATCACAGAGTCATGATTTAAAACACACAATTAATGATAATATCAAACAATCAATCATGTGCGGATTAAACACTAACCGGAAAAGAAAAACTAATGGATTGATCGTGAAGAAAGGCTCCAATGTTGTAGTTGCCGTCGCACAGGAGAAGAGTAGTTTAGGGTTTTGTAAAAGTGTTCTACCCTAAGCGATCTCACAAGATATAACGTTAATGTAATTGGGCCGGCCGAACAGTCTTGGGCCAAAGCCCGTGCCCGACGAAGGTTTCAAGTTCGCCGAGTATGTGGATGGGGAAGTGATGTGCGTGTAGTGTAATATATTTTTGGTATATATTTTAAGCCCTTTTTACACTTTTTAGCCAAGTTTTAAATTTATAAAACACGATATTTACTAACACTAAACACACATATGGGCAAGTGCACCCATCGTGGACGTAGTATAGTGTTGGTAAGATACCGAGGTCGTCCAAGGACACAAGAGCTTTTACTACCGGTTTATCCTCAACGTCTAATCAAAGCAAAATGTTAGAAAAGATTTTTAAACTAAGAAAATAAAACTAACTAAATGCTGAAAAATAAAATAAAAATAAAAAACAGATGGACAAGATGAATCACTTGGATCCGACTTGTGTATTAGTATAACCTTTGATTATTTTCGCACTTTTGCACTTGTTTAAGAGATTATCTTAGTTATTGTAGTAGGCCCCTCTTTTGAAGGCGACGTTACCCTCAACCCAGTAGTTTGAGTCAGCAAGGATACAATCCTAAAGGGTCGGATTATTGAAAGATAATGAATTAAGTTATTAATGCAAATTATGGTAGGCCCCCTCTTTTGGAGGTGACGTTACCCTCAACTAAGTAGTCTGAGTCAGCAGGGATACAGTCCTAAATAGCCGGGTTATAGTATTAATAGTAGTTAACTTATGAGGGGGTCAAAGAGTTTGGATCCCCGCCATCCAATACCTTTGGGTATTGAAGGAGATCCTACTAAATTTGACCCTGGTCCCTTGCAGGACCTCTAAACGCTGAACAAGGGCAAGACCCTTACCAAACCGTTCCCTTAACCCCTGACCAGGTAGCCAACATACCTCCATATAGATCGTGGAGATATGAATGGTGAAAATCTTTTAATTTATATAGACAGTAAAATAATGCCAAGACACCATGGACAAACGATAAGGAAAAGCCACCTTCAACAAAAGCAACTAGTTATTAAAGTCATTAATACAAAACCAAATAGAAAGTGCAAAAGATTAAAAATAAAAAGTATTATACTAAACACTTTTCTTCACCAAGTGATGTAAGAAACTTAGGCATACATGGCCTTGATTGTCAAGAACTCTTACGATCAATCTTGGATCCCGAGACGACTCACACACTCTATGATGGACAATGGACGATGGTGGTGGATGATGGTGTTGTGATGGTGGTGGGTGGTGGATGAAGTGTGAGAGAGGTGGTGTGCCAAGGGATGAGTTGCAATGAAGCCAAGCACTCCTATTTATAAGCTGAACAGAGGCCTGCGCACGGCCCCGTGTCCGCTGGGCACGGCCCTGTGCCCGTCTGACACTATCTCTCCTCAGTAATTGTAATTCGCAATTACAATTAATGCGCCTGCAGTACTTTGGGCACGCCCCTGTGGTGAGCAATAGAAGCTTCTACAGGTTTGTCTTTTCAGCTGCTTCTTGGGCACGGCCCCGTGCTCGATGAGCACGGGGCGTGTTCAGTCTTCTGACTTCTCTGTTTTGCTTGGGAGGATGCTGTCGAGGGGTCGGGCAATCCGCTTTTGTTCCTTTTCTTGTATTTATGTTAGATTTAGCTGCATTTTTGCTTCTTTTGTTAATTTGAGCTCATTTAATCCTAAAAATATAAAAGGAAGACAAAAACACACTTTTTCCAACATTAGTACTTAAAAAGGGTTAGTTTTATGCCTCATTTGAAGTAATTTATATGTTGCATTTTACACACATCAAATATCCCCACACTTGAACTTTTGCTTGTCCTCAAGCAAAACTCTTTAATATGTGGCTTACACTCCCAAATGGAATGGGTAGAAGAGAAGGTTTTGGCTTGTCATAGAGTGTCGGGAATCCAAGATCTTTATTGGGTTTTATTTTTATTTATTTACAATCCTATTCGTCATGATTTATTAAAAACTTTTCATAAGGTAAATTATTTATTAAGGCATAACATACCTTTCTAAAATTCCATTTATATACAAGTTCACATACCTCACGGGAGAAATCACTCACACTCGGCCGAAGGTGTATTTTGAGTGAATCACTCGAGAGCGGCATGGAACTTATTCCTACCATAAGCTTGTCAAGCAATCGATCCTCCACCTTTTTAACTTTATACCTTTGTAAATATCAAGAGGACTTTTTGGGTGAAGGGTTAGGCTTGGGCTAAAGGTGGGTAGTTGGGTTAGTGGTTAGTAGAAAAGGGCGAAAGTCGTAAAAAGCGTCGGTTTTCGTAAAACATTTTGTTTTTGTGATTTTTTTTATTTTTAATGAAGTATTTCTTCAAACAAGCTTTTGTTTGAAGAGCTTTGTTTGTTTATTTTTAACTTCATTGTAAATATTTTTTTTAGTCACACGAAAACCGAGCTTGTTACTAAAATAAGGAGTAAAAATAAAAAGGGTTTTTGGCTGGTAAAAAGGGTTTTGGGTTAAGAAACGAAAAGGTTTAGGCTCAAAGGGGCTAACTAGGGGGAGTTTTTTGGGTAGGTGAAAAGAAAAATAAAAATAATGGTTTTGAAAGACAAAGGGTTAGTCCTAATGCCTCCATCATTTACTTACTTGGGTTTAAGTTGGTAAGGACCGGGAATGAATTGTCGTGGCAAGTTCTAGAGTCGTAAGAACCAAGCGGCTATTCACAAAAGAAACGAAAAATGAGCATTTAGCGTAAAGATGTATATTTGTATGCTCAATAAAGGCTCAAAACTCACTTTTGTGGGAATGAGTTTTTATGTGATCAAGTATATATAATCGAATTTTTAACTAGGCTTGTCATACCGTTTCATAATTTTCTTATGTTGGTTCTTTTTATCACGACGCTATCGGTTGTAAACTTGTAAAAATATAACATTGTTAGTCTTAGAATTCCCCCAACTTAAACTTTAGACAAGTAAAAAAAATGAAATTTTTTTTTTCTGAAAAAAGATTTGGGGTGATTAGCGGTTACAATAGAGTTTTGTGTAAGGCTTGTTATAAGGACTTGCAAAATTCAAGGTTTTAGCATGCCCCCACAATTAAATTACACATTGTCCTCAATGTGTCCCAAAAATAGATTTTTAGGTTGATTGAATTTGTAACATTGTGTTAAAAGCCAAAATTTATGTTACTGGCAGTCTGGACATGGTCCCGTGTTCAGGTGCCAGTAACAATAATTAAAGAAATGAAACAGAAGCCTGGACACGGGGGCGTGTTTGGTAAACACGGCCCGTGTCCAGTTACCTGAACTGGGCATTTGTCTGCAGGGTGTTCAGCATGGGGCCGTGTTGGCTGGGCACCGCCCGTGCTGAACTTAATGTAATGGAGAAATTGTTGTCGGGTGGCCTTGTTTTTGTGCATGGGCCATGTTTCTCGTTTCCCTTTTCATCCTTGATCACCATGAGTGTGTTTTATTCCTTACAACATCATTCAAACCTTAAAACCATCGTTCCATTAAAATCACAGAGAGATACATAGTCCTAAAATAATATTAAACTAGATAAGAAAACACGAGAAGCATTAAACCATGGAGTTCTAGCCTACAAGTTATTTTAATTAGCAAACTTTCCAAGAAGCTAGTAGTCTTGGTTAGATGTGGCCTTATAGAACTCCTTCTTCCGGGTGTGGTTTCCTCACATGTCGGCGAGCCACTCCTCTACCTCCCTTGGGAGGAGAAAAGAGGGTTCGTTAGCGTTAGTTTGAGGAGTTGCGATTTCCACCGGGATCTCTTGTTGGTGTTCCACGGGAGGTTCCGCCGGAATGTCATCCCACCCGGTAGGGTTGTTAACTTCAAGCGCTAGGTTCCAATCCTCTTGAGGGAGGATCGGTTCCATCGGGGGTGTTACAAGAATATGTAACCTCTGGTGCAAGAGGTTAATTTCTTGGAAGCTATTCTCAAGTCCCACCGTAAGATAGTTGATACGGTCGATTAGGACCTTCTCTACTGACGTCATTTCATCGAGAGCCTCCCTTAATGCTACGACATAGTGTACAAGTGTAGCTTCAATGGAGGGTCTCCTCCCTCTTCGACTGTTTGATGAATGCACGGAAGATGTCTCGTTGTTTTCACTCGACATTCTACGAAAAATAAACTGAGAATAGTTTATTTGCTGAAACAGTAATCTGGACACGGCCCCGTGCTCGTTGAGCACGGCCCCGTGTTCATCTTTCTGCAGAGTTTTGAAACAATGAAACTTGAAGTTTTAAGTTATTTTCTAAACTTGTGGGGTCTCCTTAAACATTAGTAACTTAAAACAATGTTATACAACTTATTTTTAACAAGTTTCCTTGAACAAAACTCAATAGTCCCCACCATAAAGCTTGAAATTTCAAACTTTAATGGAGGTTCTTGGAGACAGATAAAGAAGAAGGAAATGGTTAAAAGAGGAAAGGACAAGATGGTTTGTTGGAACCTTCTTTTAGAACATACCTAGGATAGTTGAGAGAAGATTCCTTCAAATCTCTGTCCCAAGATGGTTCAAATGTGCAGAATTCTTGGCTGCATTTATAGAAAACGACAGCATCCTGGACACGGCCCCGTGTCCAATGGGCACGGCCCCGTGTGCAGATAGAATTCTGACACAGTTTGTCCGTATTCTGACGTGAAGTCAGAAGAGAATCTTTTGGTGGGCACGGGGGCGTGTTGGCTGGACACGGCCCCGTGTCTAGAGGCTAATTATGAAGTTTGTCTAATTTTTTTAAGGAACTTAATTGTATCGGGTGGTTCCTTACTGGTTGGAACAACCCCAAAGTGCCTAAGATACCTTAATTGTCCTAGACTAAGGCGAGAACGCAAGAGGTTGTCGGTGAGGGTAATTCCTATTTTTATTCTAGGTGGACAAGTCCAACCCTTTCCCGGGCTCTCATTAAAGAAGGTATATGCCGAATCGCTCAGGTCTATGTATGCACCGAACGAAGTCGATGGAGAGTCCTTCACGGCACAATCGGCACAGGGACGACTATCGTCCAAGTCTTCGCTAGAACTGAAGGTATTTTTGGGAGCAACGAGGTTGTTGGAATGCGACCCCAACATTTCTTCATGGTCGTCGTCTTGGGATGGATTAATGAAATCCTTCCTAAGCTCTTTTAACCAATTTAAAATTAGATTTTCTAGTTGAAATTACTCGTCAAGGAGCATTTCTCCCAGAATATCTGGCTGGGCGCATTCGAGAGAGAGATAGTGATTATTTTTACTTTCGCCCCTCTTAAGGTTATAGGGAGACGGTGGGTCTATATAGTGGGGCTTATAATTTAGAAAGTAACATTCTAATTCTTTATGTTTGCCTCCACATAATTGACACCACGTACCATAAGAGTGCCTAAAGTAAAAAAGAATTACCATCACTCATGTTTGTGTCAGAAATTACCAACCGCCGGGATCTAACGGTTCTGTTTTCAGTAACTGAATCTTGGGCACGGGGGCATGTTGAGTGAGCACGGCCCCGTGTTCAGCTTACTGTCTGACTTAAAACAAGATTGCCAGTTCTAATGATTGAGCACGGGGGTGTGTTCAGCAGTCACGGCCCGTGCTGAGCTCCGCAGAGGCTGAAAAACTAAGAAAATCCTAAAAAAATAAAAAGAAAAAAAATGATTAGGCCGTTGATTCCAAACTTTCTTAAAATCCTTGTGTCCCCGAAAACGGCACCAAAAACTTGATGTGCGTGTAGTGTAATATATTTTTGGTATATATTTTAAGCCCTTTTTACGCTTTTTAGCCAAGTTTTAAATTTATAAAACACGATATTTACTAACACTAAACACACATATGGGCAAGTGCACCCATCGTAGACGTAGTATAGTGTTGGTAAGATACCGAGGTCGTCCAAGGACACAATAGCTTTTAGTACCAGTTTATCCTCAACGTCTTATCAAATCAAAATGTTAGAAGAGATTTTTAAACTAAGAAAATAAAACTAACTAAATGCTGAAAAATAAAATAAACATAAAAAACAGATAGACAAGATGAATCACTTGGATCCGACTCGTGTATTAGTATAACCTTTGATTATTTTCGCACTTTTGCACTTGTTTAAGAGATTATCTTAGTTATTGTAGTAGGCCCCTTTTTTAAAGGCGACGTTACCCTCAACCCAGTAGTTTGAGTCAGCAAGGATACAATCCTAAAGGGTCGGATTATTGAAAGATAATGAATTAAGTTATTAATGCAAATTATGGTAGGCCCCTCTTTTGGAGGTGACGTTACCCTCGACTAAGTAGTCATAGTCAGCAGGGATACAGTTCTAAATAGCCGGGTTATAGTATTAATAGTAGTTAACTTATGAGGGGGTCAAAGAGTTTGGATCCCCGCCATCCAATACCTTTGGGTATTGAAGGAGATCCTACTAAATTTGACCCAGGTCCCTTGCAGGACCTCTAAACGCTGAACAAGGGCAAGACCCTTACCAAACCGTTCCCTTAACCCCCGACCAGGTAGCTAACATACCTCCATATAGACCGTGGAGATATGAATGGTGAAAATCTTTTATTTTATATAGACAGTAAAATAATGGCAAGACACCACGGACAAACGATATGGAAAAGTCACCTTCAACATAAGCAACTAGTTATTAAAGTCATTAATACAAAACCAAATAAAAAGTGCAAAAGATTAAAAATAAAAAGTATTATACTAAACACTTGTCTTCACCAAGTGATGTAAGAGACTTAGGTAAACATGGCCTTGATTGTCAAGAACTCTTACGATTAATCTTGGATCCCGAGACGACTCACACACTCTATGATGGACAATGGATGATGGTGGTGGATGATGGTGTTGTGATGGTGGTGGGTGGTGGATGAAGTGTGAGAGAGGTGGTGTGCCAAGGGAGGAGTTGCAATGAAGCCAAGCACTCCTATTTATAGGCTGAAAAGAGTCCTGGGCACGGCCCCGTATCCGCTGGGCACGGCCCCGTGCCCATCTGACACTATCTCTCCTCATTAATTGTAATTCGCAATTACAATTAATGCGCCTACAGTACTTTGGGCATGCCCCCGTGTTCACTGGGCACACCCCCGTGGTGAGCAATAGAAGCTTCTACAAGTTTGTCTTTTCTGCTGCTTCTTGGGCACGGCCCCGTGCTTGCTGAGCACGGGGCGTGTTCAGTCTTCTGCCTTCTCTGTTTTGCTTGGGAGGATGCTGTCGAGGGGTCGGGCAATCCTCTTTTGCTCCTTTTCTTGTATTTATGTTAGATTTAGCTGCCTTTTTGCTTCTTTTGTTAATTTGAGCTCATTTAATCCTGAAAATACAAAAGGAAGACAAAAACACACTTTTTCCAAAATTAGTACTTAAAAAGGGTTAGTTTTATGCCTCATTTGATGTAATTTATATGTTGCATTTTACACACATCAGGAAGGTTAAGCTTCGTCAAGTATGAGGGTGACGAAGGTTTAGCTTCATGTGTCTTTAGTTTCGAGGAAGGTTAACCTTCCTCGAGTGGTTGTTATTGCGAAGCTTTCAAGCTTCGTCATGTGTGTGTGGGTGGTGAAGGTTAATAATTTCTATCAAATATTCAAATTTTATTTATTAATTAACACACAACACATAGTTCACAATTCAATATTTAAAATAATCACTTCCACATATGCCAGACATGAGCAAGTTATAGTGCAAAGAATTACAAAAACAAATCACCAAACAAGTAATGTGTCAAGTAAAAACCTTGGAAACTCGGGTTGTCACATTATCCCAACTTGAAAGAAATTTCGTCCCGAAATTTAGCACGTAGTCACTGAGGAAGCTAGTTATGTTGCGTTGTTTTCCTGGTTTTCCTGGGGTGTCACATCATCCTCCCGCTGGTTTGGAATTTCGTCCCGAAATGCCGCAGTAGCTTCAGCCTTAGTAGTGGTTGCACTGTTCTCGAACAACTGGGGATACTTGAGTTTCATTTGGTCTTCTCGTTCCTAGGTGAACTCTGGGCCACGACGGGAGTTCCAACGAACTCGAACAAGAGGTATTCTGGTGTGCTTGAGAACCTTAATGTCTCAGTCCGTGATTTCAACTGGTTCCTCGACGAATCGCAACTAATCGTCGATAATGAGCTCCTTCAAAGGAACTATGAGGGTCTCATTTGACAGACACTTCTTCAGATTTGACACGTGGAACACGTTGTGAACTCCACTGAGTTCTGCTGGTAGGTTCAGTTTGTAGGCCACTTTGCCTATTTTCTCTATAATTTCGAATGGTCTGACATAACGCGGATTGAGTTTGCCTCGTTTGCCAAAACGAACTACACTTTCCAAGGTGAGACTTTGAGTAGCACTCGATCCCCAACCTGGAACTCGAGTGGTTTCCTGCGCTTATCAGCGTAGCTTTTCTGACGGTCACGAGCTACCGCCATTCGTTGTCATATCTGGGCAATCCTTTCCGTTGTGTCTACTACAAGTTCTGGACCCGTGATTTGGCTGTCACCAACTTCTGCCCAACAAAGAGGTGATCGGCATTTACGTCCGTACAATGCCTTAAACGGAGCGGCCTGAATGCTGGTGTGGTAGCTGTTATTATACGAAAATTCCACTAACGGTAGATGCTTTTCTCAACCATTGCCAAAATCGATTACACATGCCCCAAGCATGTCTTCAAGGGTTTAGATAGTGCGTTCAGACTGCCCATCCGTTTGTGGATGATACGCGGTGCTCATGTCTAAACGTGAGCCAAAATATTTGTGCATTGCCTGCCACAGTTTAGAGGTAAAACGCGCATCACGATCGGAAATAATGGAGGTTGGCACCCCGTGCCTCGAGACCACTTCCTTTAAGTAAACGTCTACTAAAGTAGAGAACTTGTCTTTTTCTTTGATAGCCAAAAAGTGTGCAGACTTAGTTAATCGATCCACTATCACCCAAATGATGTCATTTCCATGTTGAGATCTAGGCAGGCCAGTAACAAAATCCATGGAAATTTGCTCCCATTTCCATTGTGGTATCTCTGGTTATTGGAGTAGGCCCGATGGTTTCTGATATTCAGACTTGACCCTTGCACAAGTCAAACATTTGCTGACATAAGTTGCTATGTGGGCTTTCATGCTAGGCCACCAGTATGTAGTCTTTAAGTCGTGGTACATCTTATCCGAACCAGGATGTAGCGAATAACGAGACTTATGTGCTTCATCCATCACAAGTTCGCGTAAGTTTCCATAGTGTGGGACCCAAATGCGCCTTGTAACGTAGTAAGCGCCATCTTCCTTTCGTTATAGTCGTTCCCTTGATCCACGTAGGGACTCCGCCCTGATGTTCTCTGCTTTCAACGCTTCAACCTGAGCATCTCGTATCTGAGCAGGAAGACTAGATTGGATGGTGAGTTGTAATGCACGCACGCTGATATGCACAAAATGCAACATATAAATTACATCAATTGTGGCATAAAATGAACCCTTTTTTAGTACTAATGTTGGAAAAAGTGTGCTTTTGTCTTCCTTTTCTATTTTCAGGATTAAATGAGCTCAAAATAACAAAAGAAGCAAAAAGACAGCATAATCTAACATAAATACAAGAAAAGGAACAAAAGTGACATGCCCGACCTCCCGACAGCATCTTCCCAAGCAAAACAGAGAAGACAGAAGACTGAACACGCCCCGTGCTCAGTGAGCACGGGGCCGTGCCCAAGTGCCAGCAGAAAAGACAAACTCATAGAAGCTTCTGTTGCCCACCACGGGGCCGTGCCCAGCGGACACGGGGGCGTGGTCAACTTCCTGCAGGCGCATTTATTGTAATTGCGAATTACAATTAATGAAGAGAGAGTCAGATGGACACGGGGCCGTGCCCAGCGGACACGAGGCCCGTGCCCGAGCTTCTGTTCAGCCTATAAATAGGAGTGTTTGGAGCTCTTGCAACTCATCCCTTGGCACACCACCTCTCTCACACTTCACGCACCACCCACCACCACCATAACACCATCATCCACCACCATCATCCATTATCCATCATAAAGTGTGTGAGTTGTCTCGGGATCCAAGATTGATCGTAAGAGTTTTTGACAATCATAGGCCATGTTTGCCTAAGTCTCTTACATCACTTGGTGAAGACAAGTGTTTAGTGTAATACTTTTTATTTTTAATCTTTTGCACTTTTTAATTGGTTTTGTATTAATGACTTTAATTACTAGTTTCTTATGTTGAAGGTGATTCTTCCTTATTGTTTGTCCGTGGTGTCTTGGCATTATTTTACTGTCTATATAAAATAAAAGATTTTCACCATTCATATCTCCACGGTCTATATGGAGGTATGTTGGCTACCTGGTCAGGGGTTAAGGGAACAGTTTGGTAAGAGTCTTGCCATTGTTCAGTATATAGATCCTGCAAAGGACCTGGGTCAAATTTAGTAGGACCTCCTTCAATACCCAAAGGTATTGGATGGCGGGGGTCCAAACTCTTTGATCCCCTCATAAGTTAAACTACTATTAAAACTTTAACCCAGCTACTTAGGACTGTATCCCTGCTGAGTCAGACTACTTAGCTAAGGGTAACGTCGCCTTCAAAAGCGAGGCCTACCACATTATGCATTAATAACTTAATTAATTATCTTTACGTCCCGCTTGCGGTATCCGCATATAATGTATATATGTGTGGGCGCTCGGGGGGCAAAAGTGAAAGTGCACTAATTTTAACGTTATTTTACTAATTTCATGAAAATAACATTAAAAGAGGGGGATGGTTAATCATGCATCATGTGGTGGCGCTGATAGCCGAAAGACAAGGGGGTACATGCACTAATCGGCAGTTGTCTCAATTGCTGAGTGTTATGTGCCTTATGTCCAAGGCTTGATGCAAAGCTACTATCGAGCCGGGGGTCTCACTAGAAGCAGCCTCTCTATTCCTACAGGGTAGAGGTAAGGCTGTCTACATCTTACCCTCCTCATACCCTACCTTAGCTTTGCTATTGGTGGGATTTACTGAGTATGATGATGATGATGATGATGATGATGAACTTAATTAATTATCTTTCAATAATCCGACCCTTTAGGATTGTATCCTTGCTGACTCAAACTACTGGGTTGAGGGCAACGTCGACTTCAAAAGATGGGCCTGCTACAATAACTTAGATAATCTCTTAAACAAGTGCAAAAGTGCGAAAATAATCAAAGGTTACACTACACACGAGTCGGATCCAAGAGATTCATCTTGTCTATCTGTTTTTATTTTTATTTTATTTTTCAGCATTTTAGTTAGTTTTATTTTCATAGTTTAAAAACTTTTTTTCTAACATTTTGATTTGATTAGACGTTGAGGATAAACCGGTACTAAAAGTTCTTGTGTCCTTGGACGACCTCGGTATCTTACCAACACTATACTACGTCCACGATGGGTGCACTTGCCCATATGTGTGTTTAGTGTTAGTAAATATCGTGTTTTATAAATTTAAAACTTGGCTAAAAAGTGTAAAAGGGCTTAAAATATATACCTAAAATATAACACACTTCACGCACATCAAGTTTTTGGCGCCGCTGCCGGGGACACAAGGATTTTAAGAAAGCTTAAAATCGATGGCCTAATCTGTTTTTCAAAACTTTTTCAAATCGCGCGCACATTTTTCTGCATTTTAGTTTAGTTTACATTTACAGTAGCCTGAACACGGGGCCGTGTTCACTGAACACTTGGCCGTGTTGCATATTTTTAGTTAAACACCCAGATACAGAGTCTGACCACGGGGTCGTGCTCACTGAACACGCCCCCGTGCTCAACAAGACCAATAACTTTTATTAAAACGCCCAGATACAGACCCTGAACACGGGGCCGTGTTCACCAAACACGGGGCCGTGTCCAGCCTCTGTTTCCGTCTTTATTTTTGTTTTCTGGTCCCGAGACTCAGTTGTGGTCTGTTGAGTGATTCTTATGGATCAATACTCAGGAGGCTACAACTACACCTATGAGGAGGATGATTATAGGGGAGACTATTGCACTAATTGTGGTAACCCGCACTCGGTACAATATTGTAACTTATTTCAACCATCCACTTCATACAACTATTATGAGGAGCCCAGGTACGAGCCATCGACTTCATATGCATCCTATGAAGACTAAAGGTATGAACCCTCTTCCTCATACTCATATTTTGATGAACCAAGGTATGAGCTTTCATACTCATACTTTGAGGAGTCAAGATATGAGCCACCACCTTCATATACCTATTATGAGGAACCATGGCGTGAACAACCCACCTCATATGAGTACTATGAAGAACAAAATTACGACCCATATCCATCATATGCTTACAATGAAGAACAATGGTATGAACCATCTACTTCATATGGGTACTATGAGGAACCAAGGATCGAACAACCGGATTCAAGCTTTGAGGATCCCGATCCTTTCTCTATCACCAAAATAGCCGATAGGATAATAGAAAAACTTAAAACTATCGAAAGATACATAAAAGAATCTCGCGCAAGGGAAGAGGACTCTCGCGCTAGAGAAGAATTAAATAAAGAAACGATTGTTGAAGAGTTAAAAATGGAAGAACAAATAAGTGAAAAACCGACACATGAGTTAAACGACGAAAGAGGTGAGGCCGATAACGTTAAAATTCAAGAAGAATCTAATTTTGAAGAAATTAATCTCTTATCACCTTCTTTTGAAAATCATTGTTTAGTATCAACTCATGCTAAGTTTTTAAAAGAGCTAAACACTAACGCAAAAGTTGAGGAAATGGTAAGTGTTAAGTTAACTAACGATCAAACTTTGCTAATAAAAGAAGACCCTTTTGAAATCAACATTACACCGGTTCCATGTTTTTTTCAAAATTCATTTATTAGTAACATCACCATTGATAAGGATCTTTGTGTTAACATAATGCCTAATTACATTTTCGAAAAATTGAGTATTAGTGATTTTGCTCCACTTCAAATACCCATTTTTCTATTCAATCGGAGAGCAATAAAATCAATCGATGTAGTTGAGGACGTCTTGGTTCAAACAAATCAAATGGTTATTCCAACCGACTTTGTCATCCTCGATGACGCTCCTCTAGTGTTGGGAAGACCCTTTGTAAAAACTCACGAAGCTTTGAAAAACCGGAAGTTTAATAATCTACCTCTTCAATTAGGGGTATTCAAAAGGAGCATAGACCTTGAGCGTTCAATGAAATATCCTTTTGGCAACAATGACCCCCTAATTGAAGATGAAGATGAGCCACCCGATATAAGTGAAAAAATTGACCACTTTGTTGAAGAAGAGGTCGCCATAGAACAAACCTTTAAAGTTCTTGATCTAGATGAGCCCCAAAATAAGGAGTCTCCTAAAGACCCGCCCCTTGAGCTCAAGGAACTTCCAAAAGGTTTGGAATATGCTTTTCTAGACAAAGATGGTAATTCACCTGTAATTATTTCGTCTAAATTAAATAGTGTAGAAAAAGAAAAATTAATTAAGCTTTTGAAAAAACATAAAAATGCGATCGTTTGGAAGCTTGTAGATATAAAAGGAATAAGCCCTTCCATGTGCATGCACAAAATTCTAATGAATGATGACTGCAAATCAGTAATACAACCACAACGAAGAGTAAATCCAAATGTCCAAGAAGTGGTTAAAAATGAGGTCATCAAACTACTTGACGCCGGACTTATTTATCCTATCTCTGATAGTCAATGGGTGAGTCCCGTCCAAGTAGTCCCAAAGAAAGGAGGTATGACGGTAATAACTAATGAAAAGAATGAATTAATACCAACGAGAACCGTCACAGGATGGAGAGTATGCATAGACTATAGACGATTAAATGAAGCAACAAGGAAAGACCACTTTCCTTTGCCCTTCATTGATCAAATGTTAGAACGACTATCTGGTCATAAATTTTACTGTTTCTTGGATGGTTTTTCAGGTTACTTTCAAATTTCGATAGCACCTGAAGACCAAGAAAAGACAACTTTCACATGCCCCTACAGAACTTTTGCTTATCGACGCATGCCATTCGGTCTATGTAATGCCCCTGCAACATTCCAATGTTGCATGGTGGCCATCTTCCATGATGTGACACCTGTGTCACTTCAACCATCAAACAAATGCCAAACCAATGAAATATTGTATTTTATACTTGGGATTTGTAAAAATATATGTATCATTTGCACATATCAACTCTTGTTCGATTTTAAGCTTTAAATCGCCTTCTGGAGGGTTATACGCGCTCTGATGCGTAAAAATAACCAGTTTAATCCAACGAACACTACGGAATAGTGACATAGGCTTAAAATACCTTAAATAACCTTTACATAACTTAGAAATAAGTTTTGAAGGCTTTGGTATGACAAAATCAAGTTAAATCGCTTATAGGGACTAAATTCGACAAACTGCGAAAGTATACCGATTTGAACTATAACAGACATTCCGGAACATGACCATGAGTTAAACATACCATAAATGTCCTTCACATAGCTTAGAAATAGGCTTTGAGGGGTTCGGTGTGCTAAAATAAACTTTTGGGTCATTCAGGGACTAAAAGCGTCAAAAAGTGCACAAGTTTGCACTTTCGCGCATAACTTACGTTCTGAATACATCCGGACATCCAAAAATTTATGTAAGCACTAAAATATTTTATTTTAGTGTTTGGCATAAGAAAAATCCATTCGTCGCGCAATTTGGATCGTTTTTCGCGCTTATGCGCATTCCGTCGTAATTAACCGAACATCGCGGTCGTACGACTAAACGAGCCAACATCCGGCATATTTTTGAGCATGTTTCATATCCTCAATGTTTAGGCATCATTTTAGGGCCTTAAAGATGGCTTAACGGGCCTTGAACGTGTCGGAAATGGCCTTAAACCATAACAGGGACCTAAACTGTCATTTTTGAAACTTGGCTTCTGATCAGAACCTCCAGGCGGCCCGCGTAAGCCTAGGGGCAACCTTTACGCGGGCTGCGTCAGCCCTACAGATGCAGAAACTCGTTTTTCTTGCTGAAAATGGCCTTTCAAGCATCCAAGGGGCAATGCCTCTTCACAATCTCTGGGGTTGGGGTCACATTGTGATACCACAACATTTTGACAAGTGTACGAATGAGATCAAGGCACGATATTCAAGAAACGACCCTAACAGTCTTGCATATCCTATAAATACCCCCCCCATTTGGTGTAAAACCCACAAATCTGATCAAAGAGCTCTAAGTTGATGCCATTTGCTTCATACCTGAGCTCCTGGATCAAGATTAGGTTTCGGGGACTCTTCGTAAGTGTTCTTACGTTCTTTTATCGCTTTTCGAGTGCTAAAGTCAAACTTTGTTTGACTTTCTGCATTGACCAGCTTATGGTCAACACGAAGTTCGTTCGAACTTCATAACGTGAGCGTGATCACGATGGTTATAGTCCATAGTGACTATACCTACTAATTACCACGTTATCTAGGCTCAGTGACGAGTCGTAGTTTCGGCCAAAATGCGCATTCTTGCGTATTTTGTAACCAAACTACTTGTGGGTATCAAAACCGTTTGTTTTGATACCAAACCTGTTTTCTAAACTTAGTTAAGCATGTTCTAACATGCTTAGCTCGTCACTTTTAGTATGGCGCTTATATAGGGTCGTAAGATAAGCGATCTAAACAATCGCTTATACTTTCGAACCCGACCCATTTGGTCGATGATTAGGATCCAACCAAACACATTAGGTGACCATAGTTGTATAGAGAATAACCTTCCGAGGTTATACCTTATGGTCACGACGTTAGGCGTTCCAAACGCGTTTTACGCGAACGACACGTTAAAGTAGCATAAGCTACCTAAACGGGTCTTAATGGGTCGTAAGCACTTAGGTTAGGTTTCATTTTAGTATGAAGGCTTTGTTAAACCATATTACACGAGTCTCCATACTCGTTTGGTTTACAAACCCTCATTCTATCCAAAATCCTCCGATTTAGGTCCGGTATATTAACATAGTTACCTATATTAGGTGTCGTTTGATATCCGTGATCTCTATCATTATTTGGTTGTTATACAAGGATTTCAAAGCAATCTCAGGTGAGTACATAGACCCCTCTTTTACTGTTTTCCAAACTGTTTTGGGGTGAAACACATGTGCCTACTTGCTACTTTCATGCTTTTCATGCTTTCATATCATATGCTTGCTATGTTCATTAGTACATTTATAGTACATAATTTCATTACATTCTATGCTATGTATGCCCATTGTGTGCGTACTTAGTACATTGTTTTACATTACATTTTATGCTATGTATGCCCATTGTGTGCGTACTTAGTACATTGTTTTACATTACATTTTATGCTATGTATGCCCATTGTGTGCGTACTTAGTACATTATTTTACATTACATTTTATGCTATGTATGCCCATTGTGTGCACACTTAGTACATTTGTTCATCACATGCTCACATTTTGGTATGACATTTGGTTTGTTTAAATTATACAATGTACATTCATTAACACCGATCATGCCGCTCGTTAGTAGGTAATGGTACCATAGGACTTGACAACTCCCATTCCTGAAATCTTGGGTTTGTTTGGATTGGAAGGAATGACCGAATTCGATAAACAATAACACATATAGACCTTTAATTTGTTTAAAGGTCTATCGCCACAAGTCACAAAGGCTTGAATGTATGCATTTTCACAAAACCGCATAAATGTTTGTATCAGTATACCATGCAATTGTTCCACAAAACATAACTTTGACTTAAACTATGTTTAATTCAATACCCTGTTTTTGTGCATTTTACTTATGGCCTAGTTGATATATTTCACATGCCATACATGATATTTTGGATACACATTACATGATTTACATTAAACATAAACAATTTGACATTGATATACATTAGACATGGACATTTTGATATGGTTTACACAATAACACTTGACAATTGATTTATACATGAACAATATACTTTGGTGGTTGGATTGGGTAAATGGTTTGAGTAACGTGGCGTATGTAATATGATACAAACATGGTGGATACGCCGCTGGTACTTCCTATATATAAGTGTTTGTATGGTATTACATATCGTAGCGTTATTTGAATCATTCCAAATTAGACATATAACATTTTATACAAATAGCATACTTTTCACAAGACATTGTTTTTACAAAATAACTTATCTTATACAAACTCATTATACTTGGTTATTCATTTAACCATACATTATTCTCTTATTTATACACTAGTCGTTTACCCGCGCGATGCGGCGGGAAACATATCACTTAGGTTGGTGAGTTTAGGGCTATGTACGAGGCGGTTCGGTTTGAAAAATATCACTTAGGTTGGTGAGTAGGGACCCACGCGTTGCTCGTTTTCTGTTGAAATATATGGTTGAGGTGAAATTCACATAGGCTGAAAGGAACATGAATGATTTGGTGTTTGATATCAACACTATCAAGATGGTGTAAAATCGTCCCTATTTCTCTTTCTCCATTAACAATCTTTTTGAAGTCCATAAGCGTGTGTCTGATCGGTAGTTCAAGAGGAAGGTAGTGCAAGCTATAGTGGCAGTTTCATGCTGGAGTAACAACATTTAGGAGCGAGGAACCATTGGATCTTTTTCAAAGTCCAATTAGGATTGACAAAATTTATGACACAATGTCACAAATAAAGTTGAAGTAGCTGACTATGATGAAGTGGATAAAAATTAAAAGTAAACGCTTTATTGTCAAAGTCACGGTAATTAGTGACATGTTTTTGAAGGGGTTGGTATTTGATATGTGCTAATTTAAGTATTATTCTTTTTTTTTAAACATATATCTTAAAAACCTTCAACTCATAAAACGGGGCAGACACACACCAAACCGGATTACATATATACAAAATTACACCAATCGGACCACAAAACGGTCATTCCATTTAATTTAATGCTAATTCAAAATAACCCAACGATTTAATTTCTCTAATCATTTCTTCCACCTGCACTTCTTTGTTCTCGAATCTGAGACTGTTTCTAGCCCGCCACAAACACCAACATCCGACGATCAAAATTCCATGAAAGACGTTCTTAACCAATCCTGTCAAGCCCATAAGATTCTGCAACTCTAGGATATCTCTAACCGAGCTTACGACAAAGAGAGCTATTTTACACCATCTACTAATGTGCAGCCAAATTGTCGAAGCAATCATACATGAGCAAAACAAGTGACTCACTGTTTCATCGCTGTAATGACAAAATGGCCAATTTGAGACTTCCACATTAATATTTCAGTCTATAAAAGCCGCTCCCGTTGCATTTTTTTCCATTTCGGCTCTCCACACGAAAAGAATACACGTCAACGGTAACCACTTGCACCATTCTAACATGTAGTTACCACAATAATCGTTCCTTTTGGAAAGCATTCTCTTGATAGCACAAATTAAGAATTCATATAAGTTAGTCTCGATCCAAACCCACTTATCGTTAACTTCAGCCAAAGCCATAACGTCCATATCTCTTCTCAGCCAATTATACTCCGTAATTTCAAGAAAAACAGGACCACGTTTCCAGTTCCATTGCTTTTGACTGTTCCCATCGATGCCACCTAAGTGCCTATCCACAGTGCATCTTTTTTCAGTCTCTGGTAGAGGTGCACAAAATAACAAGTTAATTAATCATAATTGTAACCTTTAATAACCAATTTAGGAATAACCAGTTAGTGGTTATTTTTAACCGTAGGTTAGTAACCGGTTATAAGTACTTAGTACAAGAACCGGTTATTAACCGGTTTTTTAACCAATGGACCAGTTAACAAAAAAAAACCGAAAAATTCAAAATAAAAAGGCAAAATAATCGGTTAATAACCCAAAATATCCGGTTAATTAACCTAATCGGTTAAAATAATTAACCGGACCAGTTAAAAAAATAATTAATAAACGGGTCAGAATTAGCAACTATCATAAACAGGTCACACTTATTATAATAAACGGGTCAAGGTTACCATTTGAAACAAACAGGTCATAGTGAGCTACTTTAGTAAACGGGTTAAACTCATCACTTTTAGTAAATGGGTCAGGCTCATCAATTTTAGTAAACGGGTCAAACAAACAAATTTTAATATGAGTTTAGTTTATTCTTAATTCACTTATGAGAACTTCAAAATTATGTAAGTTTAGTACAACAAATCATTCACCACAATCCTAATCAGTCTTATCACCATGCTTAGGACTATAAAATATTTGTGATATTATTGAAGTAAGGATATTACCAGACCTGTAAAAAAACTGACATGTTTTAACCCTTACTTATTACTTATTTTGACCAATTAGCCATCCCGCCCATCTTGTCACCTCTAGTTTAACGTCCGTTCATAATTTGGAACAAAATACCTTGAAGCCCTTGGATCTAAGTGACATCAGAAATATAATACATTGGGTAGATGGTGCTAAAAACCTCAGGTACGAAAAGCGGTGCGCTTTTGCGCTTGACGCTTCGCTCCTGGGTTTTAGACCTTGTCGCTTTTTAAACGAAGCTTACCAGTTAACAATACACTACTTCTTGAAGGTTTCAAATTTGAGATTTGTAAAAGCTTATTGCAAGATTCCAAAGCATAGTTTGTAATTTTAATTTTAATTTAAATAAATTGTATTAAGATGGAACTATATAAGAATAGACTATAAGATATATTTACCTCGGTAACACTGGTTTAAAATGCCTCTCAATTTTTTCCATAATCATGTGGTCCCTATCTCCTCCACACAGCAAGTTGAATGCAGCTCCTGTTACATCATAAACAATTAGTAAGAATATCAACAAAAATATCAAGGAAACGTGTGATATGTACCCAGATGGGTATATGGACCGAATAGGCACTCGTAGGAAGATAATGAGCTGGGCTCCTCAACAAGCAGTGCTAGCTCATCCTTCTATTGCTTGCTGTATGTGCCTTGTAAATATTCTCAACTTCTCGTTGTCCCTTGCTGCATTCCCAGCCAACTCCAATAACTGAGTTGTCGATCAAAAAAAATTAGATTAAAAAAAACAAACAAAGAGATATGAAAAGAAGCCCTAAATGAAGCTAAAAAAACCTCGGCAGCGAAGTACTCGAGAATGGCAGAAAGGTCAACAAGGGCTCCGACACCACCAAAATTAGAACCTTAAGAAATAAATATAAATAAAACTATACTTTAAATCAAATGAATGAAATGGAAATGGGTCAAAAGTAGTTCAAATAAATTGATACGCCGTTTCTAAAACATCTAGGTATAGTTGAATCCCGAGTGAAACATATCAATATAGTCGATAATCAAGGATACGTACCTTGTCGAACGTGAAACATCGAAAGCCGTCCATGTAGTCGATATCTATCCATATGACATCACATGGTATACCTTTGTGACTTTATCTCTAAATGTTTTGGCAATCTATTGAAAATAACAAACATTTAAATGTGGTAACTTGAAATTCTTTTTATTTTAATAGTATATTTTAACGTACCTCACGGACACGCACATCAGAGTTATAGCTCCAACGACACTGTTGATATCCTAATGACCACTTTGGTGGCATGAAAACGGTTCCTAAAATAATAATACTATTACCGGAGACGTCACCTTTAGTAAAAAACACTATAACTATAATCATATATTCATATTTCATTCATAGTTCAGAAATTACCAATTGCGTGTGACAACGATGTCAAAACATTGGTTGCGGAAGCAAACGGACCAAACGTAATCACAGGATAAGGTGACGGGGCAATTAGCTTTGCTGTCGATTCTTTACGTAGATCAATTTGTTGAATATATTTAAAAAGTACACTTATATAATAGCTATAACAGCAAAATATTCAGAAAATAAAACAGTGAAATAAGCGAGATATATTAAGCACCTCGCAACGTTTTGTTGTATCAGCAAGAATTCCTAACGCGTCTCCGAGAGGAAGAATAGCTAGAACCCAAGGATGTGACTGGTATAAGGATGTGGTTCTACTTCGTCAATACCCGACCCGACCCGACCCGAACCAAACAAAACAAGTCCAGTTATTAATTTATGAAAAATAAATAAATAATTGAAAAAAAAAGTAAAAACCAACCCTTTTTCCTGTTCTTTCAAGCTGTCCACTAACTTCCCTTGTTCTATAAAATGAGGTTCCTGCTGGAAGCTAATTACCATATTCATAACCTTAAATAAAATGCATAAACACAAAATCTAACAAAACAGAAGTTAGCATCAGCAGAGAAATCAAACCTAAAAACACCTTCTTCAAGAATCGGTTTATATACCATTTTACCAGGTTTGACCTCCATAGATGCTTTTCCACATCAGTTACTATGCTTTTCCGTAACCTGAAAAGCATCAACAGTACACACATTTCCAGAAAACAAAAACAGTAATCAATACAAAAATATATACTCTCTCCATAGATCCATTCACAAAACATTAAGAAAAACACAAAACCAACATAGATCTGAAAGTACTATAACAGATCTGACAAAGATGTTTAAAAAAAACATAAAAGATCTAAAATTTAACAAACAAAAAGATAGAAAGGGTAAAAAACGGTACCACTAAGCGACTGTTGGAGTGGAGAAGGGGAGAAGACGGTGATGGCGACGATCGGTTCCATGGATGAAAGGTGGAGGAGCGGTGGAGGATCTAGGGTTTGTAGAGAAACGTGGAGCGGCAGGATGGATAAAATGAATTTTGTGGTTTAGAATGAGTGATAGAATGTTTATATTGGATCCATTAAAGTAAAACGGGTCAAGTTGATCCGGGTAAGATCCAAGCGGGTATCAGCTTGTGTTGAAAAGAATTTTTAACACCTTTGTGCTTAACAGGTTGTACAATGAGCTTTAAAGACTTGTAAAGTGGCAAATGACCATTTCTGTCCTTCCTATATGCTTTATAAAGTAGTATAGATATCATCTGATCTTATTGCTTTTCAAATGATTTACAAGACAAAGCAAATTACAAGGTTCATGACTAAACATTTTCCTAAACACAAGTCATGAATTCTATTTTCACAAAACCTATGTATCTCCCAGGCATTTTTATGCTGACGTACCTATTTTCACAGGTGTTTCAGGATATGATGCATAGGATTTATCAAGATATACTTAGGCGGACTTGGGTCTTAGTGACAATAAAATATGCAAGACTAGTTATTTATGTTATACTTCTTTGTTTGTCAAGACATTGTAACTCTTTTAATCAATAAAACAATATTTCAATTTCCATGTGTTATGAAACAATGATTCTGTTACAACACTCCCCGACGTTTCCGCCACGTTTGATTGTTCCACGTGGTCGGGGTGTGACAGAAAAGTTGGTATCCGAGCCAATGGTTATAGGGAATCAGGTTATTAGTAATGTTTTGACCTAGACTATAACTTTCTAGGACCCTAACACAAGTTTTCTTGTGTTTAGTTTTAAAACAATACCGTCACTTATTCTTAGGTGACAACCACAATAAGAACATAAATTTCTATCCCGCTTTGAAAACTAATCATCTGTTCTAGGATGATTTATTATATGTTTTTGAACCCTTTAAGTTTTCAAAATCCCGTCAAAGTTGGTCTAAATAATGTGAACACGTGCAAACTGTAAGGGTGGGTGCCTGTACATTGAGTTTTCTGTCTAAGGCTAGAGTGTTCGTACAAATCCACATAATCGGACCAGTCACTCTTACCTGGGAACTCTTGGGGTGAGTGTCCACTTATAGGCGAGCATGTCTTCGCGATACATTATTTTTGACCTATTTACTTTGATTAATCACCGGGGTTGTTTGTTGCTTTGTAGTAACAAACAAATGACCACTATCCTCGCTTTCATCAGATTTGTTTCATCTCATTCTTTTCGTCTAATTCTCTCACTCGTTTCCTCTCATGTTTCCTCTTTTAGAATGCCTCCTCGACGCGACAATCAGATGGCGAATGCCGAACTGGCGGAAATCATCGCGCAGCAAATGGCTGCTGCCTTCCCAAATCTTTATGCTCAAATGATTCAAGCCACCACCAACAACAATGCTCCATGCAATTTCAAGAATTTTAACTCGACTAAACCGCTCAAGTTTAGTGGTTCTGAGGGAGCAACTGGGCTTCTTCAATGGTTCGAGAGCATTGAGAATACTTTCCGTGACGTTCAGTGTCCTGAAAATCACAAGGTCGAGTTTTCTTCGAGTGTGTTTCAGAAGAGGGCTCTTACGTGGTGTAACGGGGTTATGAGAGACCGCGGTGCTGAGGTTGCATTAGCACAGACTTAGGCCGAGCTTAGGGCTCTTATGATGAAGGAATTCTGTCCTCGTCATGAGCTAAGGGCTCTAGAAAGGGAATTTGATGATTTGAAGCAAGACAGTGGGGAACATCGAGCCTATACTGACCGCTATGAGGAATTGAGCTTGTTATTCCCTGCTATGGTTACGCCTCTGGATAAGGCGATTGAGAAATACATTGACGGTCTTCCTGACGTAGTTCAGGATATCGTTACTGGCAGCAACCCTACTACTGTCAGACAAGCCATTGAATTGGCAGCCACTCTGACTGAATCCCATATCAGGAAGCGCAAGCTGTTTCGGAAGGGCGATTTAAGACCATCTGACAAGACTGCTCATGTGGAACCAAAGGAAGAAAATGCTGAGGTGTCCAAGAAGAAGAAGCGCAAAACCTCTCAAAACTACGTTGTAACTGCTCAAGACAAACAGGTTGCACCAAACCAGCCAGCACAACCTCGCAAAAGACAAAACTATGTTGGTACCGTACCTTTGTGCAACAAGTGCAACCGTCATCATCTAGAGCAAGAGCAGTGTCACAAATGTACCCACTGTGGGCGGTTGGGACATTTGATCAATGTTTGTCGTTATGCAAATCAAGCTGCTGCAAACCCTGCTGCTGTTCAAGCACGGTTCCCTCCGGGGTCATGTTATAACTGTGGTGACCTTACCCACTCAGTCACAAGATCTTGAGCGAAGGAATGGAAGTTGATTGAGCAAAAATAGAAACAATTTCTAGATTGCCTCCACCCTCCTCCATTAGAGCAATCAGAAGTTTCTTAGGGCATGCCGGGTTTTATAGACGGTTTATCAAAGACTTTTCGAAAATTTCAAGACCTCTAACAAAATTAATTGAAAAAGATGCGCCTTTCATCTTTGACAAGGATTGCAATCAAGCATTTCTAACCCTTAAAGAAATGCTAGTCAATGCACCTATCATGATAGCGCCCGATTGGAAATTACCTTTCGAAATCATGTGTGATGCAAGTGACTTTGCCGTTGGAGCGGTCTTGGGACAAAGAAAAGAAAAGCATTTCCACCCAATTTAATTATGCTAGTAAAACACTTAACGATGCAGAAGAAAATTACACAACCACTGAAAAAGAATTACTAGCTGTGGTATTTGCTTTTGATAAATTTCGTTCTTACCTTGTTCTTTCTAAAACTATAGTCTATACAAATCATGCAGCCATCCGATACCTCTTCAAGAAACAAGACGCAAAACCTTGTTTGATCAGGTGGATTCTACTCTTCCAAGAATTTGATATTGAAATCAAAGACAAAAGAGGAGCAGAAAACACAGCAGCAGATCATCTTTCGCGCCTAGAAGACCCAGCTTTGGAGGCAACCAAAGACGAGCAAATCAACGAAAAATTTCCAATAGAGTCCCTGGAAATGGCGGAACATAGACAAGAACCATGGTATGCCGACTACGCTAACTACTTAGCTAGCGGTATAGTTACCAAAGGATGGCCACATCACCAAAGAAAGAAATACTTTGCTGATGTTTGTCTTTATCTTTTCAAAATGTGTGCCGACCAACTCATTCGAAGATGCGTACATGGCAACGAAGCACGAAGAATTCTCCGCCATTGTCATGAAGATCCATATGGAGGACATCATGGTGCCGCTAGTACCGCACGTAAGGTATTTGATTCAGGATTTTATTGGCCTACCATTTACAAAGATGCGCAAAATCTTGTCAAGACATGTGATGCTTGCCAAAGATCAGGTACTATTTCTTCCAAAAATGAAATGCCACAAAATGGCATTCTCGTTTGTGAAATTTTTGATGTGTGGGGACTCGATTTCATGGGACTTTTCCCACCGTCAAAAGGAAAAAAAATATATACTTGTGGCAGTCGATTACTTGTCTAAATGGGCCGAGGCTGAGGCACTTGCAACAAATGATGGAAGAGTCGTGGTAAGATTTCTGAAGAAATTATTCTCTCGTTTTGGAACACCTAAAGCATTAATAAGTGATAGAGGTACCCATTTTTGTAATCATCAACTCAAAAAAATCCAAACAAGATATGGGGTCTATCACCGGGTCTCAACAGCATATCACCCTCAAACGAACGGACAAGCCGAAGTGACTAATAGAGGTTTAAAACGAATACTTGAAAATCCGTAGGTTTAAATAAAAAGGAATGGACCGATAAATTAGATGATGCTTTATGGGCTTTTCGAACTGCTTATAAAACCACTATAGGCACAACCCCATATAAGCTCGTCTATGGAAAAAGTTGTCATTTGCCGGTAGAAATAGCCCACAAGGCCTACTGGGCAATACAAAATGTAAACTTGGATTTAGAAATTGCAGGTAAAAATCGATTTTGTCAAATAAATGAATTAGACGAATTAAGGAATTATGCATACTCTAACTCAGAAATTTATAAGGAAAGAATGAAAAATTTACACGACGGATACATTAAACCTAATGAATTTCGAGTGGGAGATCAGGTTCTATTGTTTAATTCACGACTTCGATTATTTCTGGGTAAACTAAAATCTAGGTGGTCAGGACCTTTTTCCATCACCCATATTTTTCCTCACGGTGCAGTAGAAATTAAATCTCGGAATGGAATTCCATTCAAAGTCAATGGCCAACGGCTGAAACTCTATCGAGGATCCATTGGGGATGAAGAGGAAGAGATCTCGCTCCAAACGGTCTACGAGTAAAGGCATCAACATCATACCTGGTATGTTACGAACAAGCAGGTAAACATCGAAATCGGTAAGTCTTCTAACCAAGCTTTTGGGAAAACACGGCATTCACACGAGCATTAAAAAAATATATATTTCAGAAACTTTGCTCGGCACGGGGCCGTGTCCGCACAACTATCGGGATAAAACCCTCTTTTCATATCAGTTACATCATTCCACACGCCTCGTTTCCCCGAAAAACGCTCTGGTCCAGGCGATTTTCTGCAGATTTTCGACGTCTCCTCTCATTCTAACAACATCAAGGTATGATTCTATCATCATTAGTAGTTAGATTAGTTACTTGCATGTAGTTAAAACATCAAAAATTTGGGGAAAAATCTAGGGTTCTTGAAGTTCATCCGGATCAAACCTCAAATTTTTGCAATAATCTGTTAGCATTAGTTTAGATTAGTGTAATGGGAAGTAAATACGCTTGTATTGTTGATAGATTTGCCCGATTTCTCATAAAAACCCCAAACCCTTGTTTTTTAACCGAAAAATATGAAATTGAAAGGGTAAACAGTTTGTTTTGGGAAAAACGGCACCTGGGGTTTCATTTTCGTGGAAAACCGCACCAACTTGGCCAAAAATTTTCAGATTTTCGGGACCAGTTCGAAAAATGCAATTTTTGAGTAACAGACGCCTGGACACAGGGTCGTGCCCGCTGCGCACGGGGCCGTGTCCAGCTCACTGTTTGCAGTTTTTTCCGAAAATCTCACTGTTTCGTGCTAACTTTTGGTGTATTCTTTCAGATGTCGAAGAAGTTCACAAGATTCAACGCAAATGAGCTTGATGCTAGGGCCAGATATGACACACTTCAAACAAGACCCGAAGAATACCCAAGGCAAGCATGCACAGACCTCTTAACCATGGTGAACCAACTTGACCGGTTCAACAACCTCGTTACCGGCCCACTAAGGGTTGCCCTAACCACTCGACTTCGATCGGTACATGAGTGCACCATGGAGTTCTACAGCACCTTCACTTTTAACTCAAGATGCGACCCTTTCGACAATGAGGGTGTTGCATTTCGGTGTGGTGGAACTAGGTACTCGATCTCCATGGCGCAATTCGGGGCAATAGGGGGCTGTATACGGAAGAGGATTCGGGAAGTGAAGAAAACACTGATGGAGTGCGAGAGTTGGATGAAAACACACGCCAAGCCGCATGGGCTCAGATTGGGGAAGGATTCTACAATCCGAGCAGTACTAAGAGCACTAAGCTAAGGGATCCGCTTTATCGCTACATTCATAGGCTCCTTGCTTACTCTCTTAGTCAGAGACATGACAGCAGCGGCGTTGTTAGGTTGAGAGATTTGGTAGTCCTCCACTGCATTCACACCCGAAGACCCCTCGATGTTCCATTCCTCCTACTCTGGAACATGCATCTGAACCGGCTTGCTCATGCACTAACCCCTATTTTCTACGGGGGATGGGTGTACCGCCTCTTCAAGCACTTCACGAGCATACCTAGGTCTTTTGAAAGGAGCCCATGGTCAGGACGGGTTGATGTACACATTTGTCGCTCCATGAACCTAATCTATGAGGCGGAAGACGGGTCGGTAAGCTTTCAGAGGATGCAAGGTCATGCATGGAACCCGCAAGAGGCGCTAGTCCTTCACGCTCCACCTCCCCAATACCAGTACCAACCCCACGGTGAACCGGGGCAGTCCTTCTCACAAGGAGGTGGTTTTCCTAACTTTCAGAGTTTACATGATCTTTTGCAGGAAAACCTTATGTGCACCAGGAACACCTACAACCTCGCCAACAACACATACCACCGGGTCGGAGCCATTGAAAGAAACATCACCAATATCCAAGATGACATCGGAAGCATCCGGGAGTATATGGCGGGGCATGGGGAAGGAGGTGATGACAGTGATGAAGACATGGACTAGGCGGGTGGAGCAGGAGTAGGAGCTGCTGGTTGGTGATCCCACAGGTTAAATTCCCTTTCTATCGAACAATTTCCGGCCTGCGTGCCGAAGTGTTGAACAATTTACTTTTCCTAACTTATTTTATTTTCTGCTTCTGTTTTTATCTTTAGGTTGATGGTTTGGATGCTTGACTTGGTAATTTAGGACGTTTAGTATTGTTTGGTGTGGTATTTACTGATAAAAGAGGTACAAACGAGGCTTAGAGTGCTAAACATTAGTACTACTAAAGCCAGGGCAGGAAAACCGGAGAAAGAAACTTGTTTTTCATCCCTGCAGACTGTCCAACGGGGTCGTGTCCGGCCGACACGCCCCCATGCCCACCTCCCAGACCTGCTGTTTGATTAATTTCTGCAGACTTTTGCCATACACGGGGTCGTGCCCAGCCAACACGCCCCCGTGTCCATCTTCTGTAAGTTTTCGTTACTGGCAGTTGAACAGGGGGTTGTGTCCAACCGACACGGGGCCGTGTCCAGGATGCCAGTAACATAAAATTTTGCTTTTAACACCATTTTACACATTCAATCAACCTAAAAACTTATTTTTGGGACACATTTAGGACAATGTGTAATTTAAGTGTGGGGGGGGGGGGTGATGCTAAAACCTTGAATCTTGCAAGTCCTATTAACAAGCCTTACACAAAACTCTATTGGAACCGCTAATCACCCCAATTTTTTTTCAATTTTTTTTTTCATTTTTTTACTTGTCTAAGTTTAAGTTGGGAATTTCAAGTTCTAAAAAAAGGTTATATTTTTTTACAAATTTACAACCGATAGCGTCGTGATAAAAAGAACTAACATAAGAAAATTATGAAACGGCATGACAAGCTTAGTTAAAATTTGATTATATATACTTGATCACATAAAAACCCATTCCCACAAAAAGTGAGTTTTGAGCCTTTATTGAGCATACAAATACATATCTTTACACTAAATGCTCATTTTTCGTTTCTTGTGTGAATAGCCGTTTGGTTCTTACGACTCTAGAACTTGCCACGACAATGCATTCCCGGTCCTTACCAACTTAAACCCAAGTAAGTAAATGATGGAGGCATTAGGACTAACCCTTTTTCTTTCTACACCATTATTTTTCATTTTTTTTACCACCTACCCAAAATCCCCCTAGTTAACCCCTTTGAGCCTAAACCTTTTCATTTCTTAACCCAAAACAATCACCCTTTTTACCCACCTAAACCTTTTTATTTTTAACCCTTTCTTTTAGTAAAAACGTTCGGTTTTCTAATGACTCTTCTTCAAAAATATATATGTGTATATATATATATATATATATATATATATATATATATATTTTGATGAAACCAAATAAACAAACAAGTTCATCAAAAATAACTTTGTTTGAAATAAACGGTTCATCAAAATAAATAAAAATGAAAATAATAGAAAGTCTTTCAAAAACCGACGATTGTTACGCTTTTCGCCCTTTTTACTAACCACTAACCCAACCACCCACCTTTAGCCCAAGCCTAACCCTTCACCCAAAAAAAAGTCCTCTTGATATTTACAAAGGTATATAGTTAAAAAGGAGGAAGATTGATTGCTTGGAAAGCTTATGGTAGGAGTAAGTTCCATGCCGCTCTCGAGTGATTCACTAAAAAAATACACCTTCGGCCGAGTGTTGAGTGATTCCCCGTGAGGTATGTGAACTTGTATATAAATGGAATTTTAAAGAGGTATGTTATGCCCTAATAAGTAATTTATTTTATGAAACGTTTTTAATAAATCATGACGAATAGGATCGTAAATAAATAAAAATAAAACCTAAATAAAGAATCTTGGAAATCCCGACACTCTATGACAAGCCCAAAACTTCTCTTCTACCCATTCCCTTTTGGTGTGTAAGCCACATTATAAAGAGTTTTGCTTGAGGACAAGCAAAGATTCAAGTGTGGGGGTATTTGATGTGCACAAAATGCAACATATAAATTACGTCAATTGTGACATAAAACTAACCCTTTTTTTGTACTAATGTGTGCTTTTGTCTTCCTTTTGTATCTTCAGGATTAAATGAGCTCAAAATAATAAAAGAAGCAAAAAGACAGCATAATCTAACATAAATACAAGAAAAGTAACAAAAGTGACATGCCCGACCTCCCGACAGCATCTTCCCAAGCAAAACTAAGAAGACAGAAGACTGAACACGCCCCGTGCTTAGTGAGCACGGGGCCGTGCCCAAGTGCCAGCAGAAAAGACAAACTCATAGAAGCTTCTGTTGCCCACCACGGGGCCGTGCCCAGCGGACACGGGGGTGTGGTCAACTTCCTGCAGGTGCATTTATTGTAATTGCGAATTACAATTAATGAAGAGAGAGAGTCAGATGGACACGGGGCCGTGCCCAGCGGACACGGGGTCGTGACCGAGGTTCTGTTCAGCCTATAAATAGGAGTGTTTGGAGCTCTTGCAACTCATCCCTTGGCACACCACCTCTCTCACACTTCACCCACCACCCACCACCACCATAACACCATCATCCACCAGCATCATCCATTATCCATCATAGAGTGTGTGAGTTGTCTCGGGATCCAAGATTGATCATAAGAGTTCTTGACAATCATAGGCCATGTTTGCCTAAGTCTCTTACATCACTTGGTGAAGACAAGTGTTTAGTGTAATACTTTTTATTTTTAATCTTTTGCACTTTTTAAATGGTTTTGTAGTAATGACTTTAATTACTAGTTTCTTATGTTGAAGGTGATTCTTCCTTATCGTTTGTCCGTGGTGTCTTGGCATTATTTTACTATCTATATAAAATAAAAGATTTTCACCATTCATATCTCCACGGTCTAAATGGAGGTATGTTGGCTACCTGGTCGGGGGTTAAGGGAATGGTTTGGTAAGAGTATTGCCATTGTTCAGTGTATAGGTCTTGCAAAGGACCTGGGTCAAATTTAGTAGGACCTCCTTCAATACCCAAAGGTATTGGATGGCGGGGGTCCAAACTCTTTGATCCCCTCATAAGTTAAACTACTATTAAAACTTTAACCCAGATACTTAGGACTGTATCCCTGCTGACTCAGACTACTTAGCTGAGGGTAACGTCGCCTTCAAAAGAGGGGCCTACCACATTATGCATTAATAACTTAATTAATTATCTTTCAATAATCCGACCCTTTAGGTTTGTATCCTTGCTGACTCAAACTACTGGGTTGAGGGTAACGTCGCCTTCAAAAGAGGGGCCTACTACAATAACTAAGATAATCTCTTAAACAAGTGCAAAAGTGCGAAAATAATCAAAGGTCACTACACACGAGTCGGATCCAAGAGATTCATCTTGTCTATCTGTTTTTATTTTTATTTTATTTTTATTTTATTTTTCAGCATTTTAGCTAGTTTTATTTTCATAGTTTAAAAACCTTTTTTCTAACATTTTGATTTAATTAGACGTTGAGGATAAACCGGTACTAAAAGCTCTTGTGTCCTTGGACGACCTCGGTATCTTACCAACACTATACTACGTCCACGATGGGTGCACTTGCCCATATGTGTGTTTAGTGTTAGTAAATATCGGGTTCTATAAATTTAAAACTTGGCTAAAAAGTGTAAAAGGGCTTAAAATATATACCTAAAATATAACACACTTCACGCACATCACACGCGTTTAGGTGTAGTATCCTTTCGGCTGAGAGCGTCGGCCACCACATTGGCCTTGCTCGGATGGTACTTGATTGCGCATTCGTAATCGTTCAAGAGCTCGACCCATCGACGTTGTCGCATGTTTAATTCCTTTTGCTTGAAGATATGCTCGAGACTCCCGTGATCGGTGTAAATGGTGCACTTGGTACCGTACAGGTAATGTCTCCATATCTTAAGTGCGAAAACAACAGCTCCCAGCTCTAAATCGTGTGTAGTGTAATTCCTTTCGTGAATTTTGAGTTGGCGTGATGCATAAGCAATGACTTTATCCCGTTGCATCAACACACAACCAAGACCCTAAATTGACGCATCGCAATAAACCACAAAATCGTCTGTGCCCTCTGGCAATGAAAGAATCGGTGCGCTACAAAGTTTATCCTTTAAGTGCTAAAATGCAGATTCCTGTGCATCACCCCAAGAGTAGTTGACACCTTTCTGAGTTAGTGAGGTGAGAGGTTGCGCAATCTTGGAGAAATCCTTGATGAACCTTCTGTAGTAACCCGCCAAACCCAAGAATTGGCGAATTTCTGTTGGTGTACGGGGTGCAGGCTAGTTCTTGATCGAGTCTACCTTGGATGGATCAACATGAATCCCATCCTTAATTACCACATGGCCTAGAAAGTGGACTTCACGAAGCCGAAAGTCGCACTTCGAAAACTTGGCATATAGTTGCTCTGATCGAAGGAGTTCCAAAATGAGTCTCAGGTGTTGCTCGTGCTCCTCCTGACTCTTCGAATACATCAGGATGTCGTCGATGAAAACAATAACAAACTTATCCAGGTAGGGCTTGCATACTCTGTTCATAAGATCCATGAAGACTGCAGGTGCGTTCGTCAATCCAAAAGGCATAACCAGGAACTCGTAACCCCCATAACGAGTCCTGAACGCTGTCTTAGAGATATACTCGTCTCGGACTCTCAATTGATGGTAGCATGACCTCAGGTCAATCTTTGAATAGTAGCTCGACCCTTGCAGCTGATCGAACAAGTCATCAATGCGTGGAAGTGGATAGCGATTCTTTACAGTCACCTTATTGAGTTCGCGGTAGTCGATACACATTTTGAAGGTACCATCTTTCTTCTTCACAAATAATACTGAAGCTCCCCAAGGCGAAGAGCTAGGACGAATAAAACCCTTATCCAAGAGCTCTTGCAGTTGCGCAGATAATTCTTCCAATTCTGATGGGGCTAAGCGATACAGTGCACAAGCTATTGGTGCTGCTCCGGGAGCTAGCTCAATTTGAAACTTGACTTGACGATGAGGCGGGAGACCAGGTAATTCATCGGGAAATACCTCAGGAAAATCACATACAATCAGAATATCTTCTATCTTCTTCTCTTTCTTTGAGGTGCAATTACGAGGGCTAAAATAGCAGTGTGGCCCTTTCGCAAATACTTCTGGGCCTTAAGGAAAGAAATGATGCCCACCACAGCACCACTCTTTTCGCCATGGATCACTAAAGGTTCTTCATTTGAACGCGGAATGTGGACGATCTTCTCCTTGCAAAGGATCTCTGCTCGATGTTGAGATAACCAATCCATACCAATAACAATGTCGAAACTACCAAGAACGATAGGGATAAGATCGATAGAAAAGGTTTGACCAGCTAAGATGAGATTACAACCCTTAACTATGTGTGTGGCTTCAAGAATTTTACCGTTTGCTAGTTCTACCATGTGCTTGGTGGTCAAGAGTGTTGGGGTACGTTTAAGCATTTGACTAACTTTTAGAGACACATAACTGGTATCGGCACCCGAATCAAATAAAACAGTAACAAAGAAATCATCCAAAAGAAACTTACCCATCACCACGTTGGGATCGTTCCTCGCGTCACCCTGACCAATCACAAAGGCTCGACCCCTGGCACCGTTGTCACCATTGTTTCCCCCATCATTGTTTCCGTTCCCCTGATTGTTGTTGTTCTGCCTCTGATTCAGCTGGGGGCAGTCTCTTTTGAAGTTGCCTTCAGCACCACACTGAAAGCATCCTTTGTTGTTACCCTGCTGCTGTTGTTGCTGCTGACGCCGATCATGTGGAACTTGCTGTTGCTGTTGACGATTCTGATTCGCAAGTCGTGCGACCCTGCAATCCTTTGCTTCATGACCAAACTTGTTGCACCTCAGACAACGACCCTTGTTGCACTGCCCACTATGATGCTTGTTGCATCGGTTGCACTTGGGGTGGTTTCCTCGGTATCCACCCTGCCCTTGACTGCCAGAAGATTGCTGACCAGGACTCTGATAGTCATCAATCTTTCGCTGCTAAGACTGCGACTGAGCTGATGTTGAACCCTTGCTTGACACTCC
Organism: Helianthus annuus; assembly: GCF_002127325.2. Classification (NCBI taxonomy): domain Eukaryota; kingdom Viridiplantae; phylum Streptophyta; class Magnoliopsida; order Asterales; family Asteraceae; genus Helianthus; species Helianthus annuus. The sequence goes on from NC_035436.2 coordinate 108,651,362, forward strand.
ATCCCATTTGCGCTTGTTGTCATTGGGGGCATCAGAAGTAGTAGTAACTGTAGCAGTAGTACCAATACGCTTGGGCAACCTGTTCTGCTCGACTGCCTGATCAGTGAGACGATGAGCCAAATGAATAACTTGCTGGATAGTGGCGAGGTTTGCTGCAGTCACATGACTCTGAATCTCTGGCTTTGAGGTACAGCTCGATCCGCTTGATAGGAGGATCTACCATAGTAGGACACAAGATTGCCAGCTCATTTGACCTTTTTATATACGCTTCGATTTCTGACACCGTCATCTTTAAGTTGAAGAACTCTACTTCCAGCTTGTGGATATCATCACGATTACAGTATTCTTCTTTGATCAATTCCTTGAAATCGTTCCATGGGGTGGCATTAGCAGCTACCAACCCTAGCATTTGAACTTGCGCTTTCCACCAAGTTAACGCAATGCCTTCAAGTGTTCCAGTAGCATACTTCACCCTGCGAGCCTTAGGGCATTCACACATCTCGAAGACAGATTCAAGCTTCTCAAACCAGTGGAGGAGGCCTATAGCTCCTTCAGTGCCACTGAAAGTAGTAGGTCGGCAGTCCATAAAAGTTTTGAAGGTACATGTAGGAGGCTGAGCAGGTTGACCTCCTGCCTGAGCGGCTGCGAGTGCTGCAGTAACTTGTTCATTGATTAGAGCCGTCAGCCGGGCTTGAGTTAGGTTAACACGTCCACTCATGATCTTCATATCAAAGGAAACATGAGTGAGAAAGGTGTCGCGAAAGTGCGATGACAGAAGAGAGTAAGCACACATGTGTTTCAAACAATAGTTGTTACGTTTATCTAAGCATACCATGAGCAATGTACTACGTAACTAGCAAGTAGGCAATATAACCGTAAATCATATCACCTATAGTGTTGAGCCTTGCACGTGGAGTGAAGCGTCGTTGTGGATCATTGAGCACTGTACTGGTTATAGTCTGGTTTTATCAAAAGCTTTTCCCCTTTTTAAAACCAAGTTCACTATAACCAATGGCTCTGATACCAAGCTGTCACACCCCCAAAATCCACTTGCAGAGTATCACCGCTTGGAGGCATGACTGACCAGGATCAAGCCATCAATCATATTGAACAATACAATTAAGTAAATAAAACCAAACCTAATATATTTGGTGTTCCAAAATAAACCAAACATGTTTAAGAAATCAGCGGAAGCATAGCAATGTTTAAATAACCAAAACATAGTTTAAAGTTCAAATGTCCATAATCCCACAACGATCACGCCTCCCCGTGCAAGCTCCAGAAGTACCTAACAACCTGCAGGGCATGTAACAACGAGTCAACAACAGAATTGAGCGAGTTCACAGTTGGTGTTCATTGTTAAGTTGTTTCAAAACCAGGAGTTCATTTGTAAGTTGTAAGTTAATCAGTTTACCTGTTTCCCAAACATATCCATAGTTGGTGGGGTCTTCCCCATGTTAACCACTAGACCGTTACCATATCGACAACTGACGAACAATAGTTGTGCCCTACGTTAATGTCTATCATCATTGACAGTTTGCCATGATCCATTAGTACACGCCCGTTCGAACGACATGGTGTGAGGTTTGTCAAACCTAATAGCGCTATTAACTAATGACCCGCTCGCCATCGGCCTCGGCGATTAAGTCGATACAAAAATGAGGGACTTAGGTGATAGAGTTTTGGTCTAGAATCCAGGTTGTCACCCTTCAGTAAAGAGGGTGTGTATGTGTTCCAAACTAGGAGATCACGCAGTTTCCAATTAAATCCTTATCACATGTTGTCACCCTTCAACAAAGAGGGTGTGTACGTGTTCCAAACTAGGATGTCACGCGGTGTTAGTTTAAATCCTTTATCCATTCCCAACCCTTGGGAATCCCATGCCTTGTGAAAGTGTGAACTCACCTCGGTTTGCTCGGTATGCTTAACTACACGTTCAATTTATTCAGTCAAAGCCTATAGTGTACACGTATAGATACAATCAGTTTAAGTTCGTAACTATCCACATGCAAATCTATGTCACAAAGTGTGCTTAGGCAATCATTATCAAGTAACACATAACAGTTATCTCATGTTGATATAATTCATGTTTCACATAGTTGAGTTTTCAGTTTATTCTTAACACGGGTTATTAGTTAACAGACTTAACAGAGTTTACACACTAACAGGGTTAACATACTAACATAGTTAACATACTAACAGAGTTTATCATACCAACAAAGTTATAACAGAGTTAACATTCTAACAGAGTTAATCATACCAACAGAGTTAATGATACTAACAGAGTTAACTTTCCTACCCTCACGAGGAACCTTAACGTACCCTCACGAGGAACCTTAACCTTCCTCATGAGGAACCTTAACCTTCCTCACGAGGAACCTTAACCTTCCTCACGAGGAACCTTAACCCTCTTCACGAGGGACCTTAACCCTCTTCACGAGGAACCTTAACCTTCCTCACTGAAGGTTCCCCAGGTAAGCATGATCATCGTCATCAGTTACGGAACACAGGAACCCTAATACATTCTAATAGTTACGACATCTACAACAACCATTTGCTCAATCATAACAATTCGTACAATCACTTTTAATTATTCAATTAATAGTTCGCATCATCAATCATAACATCAACTTAACCACGAATTATACTACCCCAGATCACCCACACATACCAAACAGTAATACAAAATCCTTCGACACCCAAACAATATGAGCATCAAGCATTAACTAATGCATGAATAGTGGCCTAAACAACAGCTTTCATAACATAAGATCTATTCTACATGATTCATGACAGAAACATCAAACCATTTACATGCGGAACCGTATTCGATAACCTAGTATCACAGAGTCATGATTTAAAACACACAATTAACGATAAAATCAAACAATTAATCATGTGCGGATTAAACACTAACCGAAAAAGAAAAACTAATGGATTGATCGTAAAGAAAGGCTCCAATGTTGTAGTTGCCGTCGCACAGGAGAAGAGTAGTTTAGGGTTTTCTAAAAGTTTTCTACCCTAAGCGATCTCACAAGATATAACGTAAATGTAATTGGGCCGGCCGAACAGTCTTGGGCCAAAGCCCGTGCCCGACGAAGGTTTCAAGTTCGCCGAGTATGTGGATGGTTAAGCTTCATCAAGTATGAGGGTGACAAAGGTTTAGCTTCAGGTGTCTTCAGTTTCGAGGAAGGTTAACCTTCCTCGAGTGGTTGTTGTGGCGAAGCTTTCAAGCTTCGTCATGTGTGTGTGGGTAGTGAAGGTTAATAATTTCTAGGGGTGTTCAAAAAACTCGTGGCTCGCAGCTCGCTCGAAACTCGCTCGAAAAAAGTTCGAAAAGAGCTCGGCTCAAAATTGGCTCGGTTTTAAACGAGCCGGCTCGGCTCGGTTTGTAAACGAGCCGAGCTCGAGCTTGGCCTGGCTTGGCTCGTGAGCTCGTGAGCTCGTGAGCCAGCTCGATAAGGTTTACATCCTTCATTTTTTTTGTCCCACATCGCTCAGAAGACAAAAACTAAGGGAGTATCTCCCCTATAAAAGAAGGTAAAGAAAATGTACCAAGTGAGTTAACTATTTATACTTGCATATTTAGCCATTTGGTTAAATATAATTGCAATGCTTTTTTAAGTCGTAAATTTTGCGGTTCTTTGTTAGTTCGAGCTAGATCGAGCCGAGCCGAGCTAGCTCGAATTTTAATCGAGTCGAGCTCGAGCCTCAAATCTCAGATCGATTTGCAATTCGAGCTTGAGCCGAGCCAGCTCGAACTGAGTTCGAGCGGAGCTCGAGCCGGGTCGAACTCGGCTCGGCACGGCTCGTTTACAGCCCTAATAATTTCTATCACATATTCAAATTTTATTTATTAACTAACACACAACACATAGTTCATAATTCAATATTTAAAATAATCACATCCACATATGCCAGACATGAGCAAGTTGTAGTGCATAGAATTACAAAAACAAATCACGAAACGAGTAATGTGTCAAGTAAAAACCTTGGAAACTCGGGTTGTCACAACCTAGATTCAATGATCTGTACGTGTTGGACATGAGCGTCGCTACTACTACCACGGGTCAGGCTCATTGTTTCATGTCTAAAGCAACAGAAAAAGAATCGAAATTGTGGCACCGAAAGATGGGCCATATTTACCTGCGAAAAATGAATCACCTGGTGCACAATGACTTAGTAATTGGTGTTCATTTGAAAAGTTTCCATCTGGAAGGGGAGTGCATTAGCTGTGTCAAAGGCAAGCAAAGAAGAAATCACACCCTCAAAAGAAAGTCAACTCAGTCTCAAGACCTTTGGAGAGACTTCATATGGATCTTTTTGGTCTAGTGAATGTCAAAAGCGTAACCGGTGATCTCTACTGTCTTTTAGTAACTAATGATTACTCTAGATTTTCGTAGGTATCATTTCTGAAGTCTAAAGATGAGATGTTTGAAAGCTTGATGGCGTTGTTCAGAAAGATTGAAAATTTGTGCCAAACTCGTATCAGAAGAATCAGGAGTGACAATGGTACTGAGTTTAAGAACAACCGAATGGAAGAATACTGTGATGAGAGAGGTATATTGCAAGAATTTAGTGCTCCTTACACTGCATAGCAAAATGGAGTAGCTGAACGAAAGAACAGGACGCTAATCGAAACGGCCAGGACGATGCTTGCTGATTCAAAGCTACCAATCAATTTTTGGGCAGAAGCAGTGTCAGCCGCTTGTTATACACTCAACCGGGTTCTCACTGTAAAGAAATTCAACAAAATGTGTTTCGAACTGATCAACAACCGCAAGCCAAACCTGAAGTATTTAGAACCATTTGGGTCTCCCTGCACAGTTCTAGAGCCTTTTGGTTAATTTGGTCCAAAGAGCATCGAAGGGATATTTGTGGGGTACTCAAGTCCACTAAGACGTGTCTTTGTTCCAAGCTTAAAGCGGATCATCGGAGCATCGAATGTTGAGTGCCAAAGTTACACAATGCCACCACAGAATCCAGGAGATTCATGGCGTTTTAACTACGATACTTTGTGGGATTCGTTTGACATGGAAGAAGAAACAGAGGAAGAAACGGAGTTCTTTGATGAGTTGGATATTCTAAGAGAGTATGAGTCATCTCAAGAAAGGTTTCCAGTTGAGTACTCTAGGCGACCACGGCAAACTTCAAATGATGATGAAGCCGGTCCAAGCAATGCTGGTGAACATGATGATACTCAACAATCTTCCGAACAGGAAAATGCTCCTGATAATCAGATGACAGTCAATGAAAATTTAGAATCTGATAACATGCCAGTGTTCGATCATGGTGATTCAGATTCTAAGGGGGAGCAAATCCAGATTTCAAGTCAAACAAATCCAGTCGGTGAACACGATGTAAACCAGAATGTCACTAATTTGGAAGGTGAGGTAGATGTTCCAGGCGAGGTGATGCCACGAACTCTTTCATACCATCCAGAAGAGTTGATTATTGGAGAATTGCAATCAGGCGTCCGTACAAGACGACAAATTGACCAAGGCCTTACTTGTTTTTATTCTACAGTAGCACCTTTACAAACTGAGTTTTCACTAAGTTGTTTTATTTTGCAGATTGAACCACGAACATACAAAGAGGCGCTATGTCACACCCCAAAATACCACATGCGGAAACCCCCACGAGGCGTGTGACGTACCAGGATCCAAGCCACCAATCACATTGAGCTCATAAATATATTTTAATAAAACTTTCATTCATTAACATAAGGGTTACAAACATTACATATCATTCACTGTGTACAGCAGAAGCGAAACTCATTTGTTAAGTGTTTAGTAAACCATGTGTACGTGAATCATTTAGCTTGTGTTGAGATTCCATGTATCACGACCCATTACCACTCCAGCATCCCAGACAGCAAGTCCCAATGATATAAACCTACAACCTGCAAGCATGCAGACAAGTGTGTCAGACGACGCTGGTGAGTTCAAAGTTTTGTTAACCAGTTTAGTTACCAAATATGTGTATATAACAGTTCAACAATTTGACCTGATGTTGTTATTACTCGATTACCGTATGTGGCGACTAGATGTGAATGCCCAACCCCAATGCCTCCATTTAGGCATTGGTCATGAGGTCAAGGTATCAAACAACCTTGAATAGATGTAAGGGGTCTTATATATACACAATGACAATGCCCAACCCCAATGCCTCTAACTAGGCATTGGTCATGAAGTCCAGGTAATTAGTTCACGCCCGTCCTTTCGGCCCGGTGTGAGGGTGCCAAACCTAATAGCGCTATCAACTAAATACCTCGTTGCTTCTTTAGCAACACGGTAGATGTATGGGGTCTTACATGATTTATACTGTGTTCAATAACCAACATCCCAAATAAACAGTTTACCCAGTATTTTCTTTAGAAACGTTTACCAGATGTCCCAAACCACCGGGACGCATGCTTAGAAAAGAGCAGTGAACTCACCTTAGATTTGCTCGGTAGATTATGTTACGTAAGGTTACTTGTTTATCAGTTGGTCAAACACGTCCTAAAAGGGTTACCGATTACAGTCAGTTTCACATGCACATGTACCACACCTTTCACGTATAAATAATCTACGTATTCATTGTTCACATCAAGCACATTTATTGCACACCATATTTAAAATTACCATTTGGGGTCATATACTAGCATATAATCACACATCTTTCGTTCACACTACGCCAATAACGTATCAGAAAACACATAGCTAGACGTACCCAAATCGTCAATATACAATTTATCAGGTCTCGTGTATGTTACATAAGCAATATTTCTGTCAAACATGTAACTCCAAATTAACATATTTTATGAACATACAAACAAACAATTCTAATGTGCATCCGATACAATAACACTCTTAGTGCCGATATGCCGGATCAGCCCAATGTAACAAGAGGTTGGCCCGGGTTCAGCTGAGTTTGCAAGCAGCCCAACTAAGAAGACCTTTGGCCCATTGCATAACCAAGCCCAGCTGAAACATCCTAACCAATGCGGCCCAAGCTCACATGACCCGGTCCAATCCGTTAAACAGCTACACCCTATTCCCGAACCCATGAAGCCCAGACAGGTCTTGATGGGCCTCCTGCTATCTCGGCCTGGTTATTCCCCCACCTTACGGCCTATCCCAGTTAAGTGACATTTGTTTGCTTCTTCATCCCAAAGTGGGTATGGGGTTTGCTGATTCAATTTTGTTATTAATAATCTTTATTCAAATTAATAACAAATTACCACTTACTTAATTATCTTAACATTCAGTGAATCGTAGCAATTTTTATCATCAAGTATCACCTATCATAGAATTACCATCACCCATTCTTCAAGACCTATTACAATTTCTATACAACATAAATTTAGATTAAACCACACCAACATTAATCATGCACCCTAACCGCACTTGGACGTGAACGAGAACAGTCTATCAATATCATATAGTTAAACAGCTTCATCTTATTATTCATTGGCAACATCGAACATTACTCATCTTGTCAAATAATCATCCATGGTGAACAACCACCATCAAACATATAACATCAACATATACTAGTTTCTATCTATTGTCACAATTACTTTAACATGTTACGGTTGCAACATAATCATTAACAATAAGACTAGACTAACATCAATAACAAGAATTACGAGTAACTTACTAACCGAATAAACCAGTGTTTCGGAAGGAGGGGGTCTGCTACTGTTGATTACCGAAGACAGGTAGATAGAGGATGTGCTAGGGTTTTTGTCTCTTGTTATTCGTAAAAAGTGCATGGAATACAAATACATATATATTTAATCGGAACAGGGGCTGCCGAACCCTCTTGGGTTTTTATTTCTTGTTTGGGCTTATATGATGCTGGGCCAGGTACAAACAAATCAAAAAGGTGGACCGGGTTTCGGGTTTAAAAGATTTGGGTTTATGAATTCAAGTGTGAGTCGAGATGTGTGTGTGCCAAATATCAGAAATTAAAACAACAGATCCACTAATATATTTTGGTCCAATCAAAGATATACTATCACAAATATTTGACAGCCCATGTGATTTTATTAATTGTTCAAAGTTGTCAGTTGTATGTGCAGCACTAATCAAAGTTGTTGGCCATGTTCTAATTGGATTAATCAAGGTTGCATGTGATTTTGTTTATTATAAACAGTTTGTTCTTAGTGCTTTAAATTCAGTTTGTTTGATAAGCGATAATCATCGAGTGGCCAGTCGATCCATTCAATATTGTTTCTTTTAAAGCTAATCCGTACGGATTGCCATCCGATTCTAATCACTCTATTTGTTTGTTTCACAGGTTCAAATGTCGGATAGCAAATCGCCGAATCACCATCCGATACTTTATTGGTGTCAGACGTTGGATTGTCACATCATCCCCAACTTGAAAGAAATTTCGTCCCGAAATTTAGCAAGTAATCATAAGGAAGTGAAGTGATAACTCAAGGTTGCTGCAGATTTTCCCCAGGTGCCACATCATCCCCAACTTGAAAAGGAATTTTGTCCCGAAATTCACCAGTAGTACCAAAATTAGATTGGTCATCAGGAAAGAGTTGAGGATATGTGAGTTTCCTCTAATCTTCGCGCTCCCACGTGAACTCCGGTCCACGTCTTGAGTTCCAACGAACTCTCACGATTGGAATTCGACTACTGCAACTTGTCGTTAACGTTAAGCGCTAGCAAGGATATCATAAGTGTTTCATCGGATAAACGTTTCCTTATATCCGAGACATAAGTGACATCATGTACGTTACCCAATTCATCGGGTAACTCGAGTTTGTAGGCCCTGTCACCAATTCTTACAAAAATTTGAATGGCCTGACGTAACGTAAATTTATCTTGCCACGCTCTCCAAGCGCACTGCACCCTCCCAGGGTGAGACTTTTAATCATGACACGTTCGCCTGCAGCGAACTCCTAGCGTTCTCCTAAACTTATCAGCTTTCTAGCGATCATGGGCTGTCGCCAAACGAGTTTTGATATAAACAATCTTCCAAAGAGTTTCGAGTACATGTCTAGGACTTGTGATTAGGTTGCCACTCGCCTTAATCCAACAAGGAGATTGGCATTATCGATCATAGAATGCCTCACACAGAGCTGTCTGAATTCTAAAATGGTAACAGTTGCAGTAGAACTCAACTAAAGGTAAATGTCTTTCTAACTCTTACTAAAGTCGATCACACACATGCTCGCAGTATGTCTTCGAGTGCCAGGATGGTTCCTTCACTTTGCCCGTTGGTCCAAGGCTCATATCTAGATGTGAGCCAAGGGTGTAGTGTGTTGCCTGTCATACATCCCATCAAGACCCAGGTGACTAGAATATCGAGGCTGGTGTGCTTTGCTCAATGCAAGTTCCCTAAAGTTGCCGTATAATGATACCCACATTCGTTCCATGAGGTAGCGATTATCATCCGTCCTGCCAAAGGTTGCTTCTCCATGCCCCGCATGACTTTAACTTGAAAATCCTCTTCCTTCAGTTCTCCAGTTTGGACAGAGCGAGTCTGATCAGATAGGTTAGGGTCGATAGTGAGCTGTGAAGCTCGCGCACATTCAAGTTTCACAGTCATAATCATCCAAAAGTTCCATCCAGCGATGCCATTAACTGATTCAGCTCCTTCGAAACCAGGGTACACGGGAGGCCCTTGTGATCGGTCTAAGTAATGCATTCGGTACCGTCCAAGTAATGCCTCCAGCTCAAATTTCAGCTCAAATTCGAGATTGCGGCTTCCACCTCAGGTTGTGAGTCGTGGAATTCTTCTTGATAATCCACCACATAAGCCATTAGCCGCTTGTGTTGCATCAGTGCGTAGTTGAGACTCTGATTCGGACCATCATGGTATACCACCAGATCACCCGTACCCTCGGGTAAAGACAATACTCAGTACGTTGTAGAGTTAAGTTCTAAAAACGGAAAGGTCGTTCCCCTGATTTGTTTCCCATGAATTCACAGCTCCCCGCTGTGCTATAGAAGTTAACGTTGCGCAAGCTTCGAAAACCCCATGATGAATCTGCGACAGTAACTAGCGAAACCAAGGAATTGCTGTCGTACCTCCCAAACCCTGAAGTCACACTTACGTAAACTTCTCGTGGAGTTGCTCCTCCCTTAGGAGTCCTATGATAATGTACGAGTGCTGCTCATAGTGTTCCTTTCTCGATTCATGTGATCCATAAAGCTTCTGGTGTGTTGACCAACCTAAAGGTCTTGGAATACAAAGTTGCAATGGCCACCTTGCGTTTGATATGCCGCCTTAGGGATATTCTCCCCTTGGACTTCCATCTGATGATAGTTCGCTCGCTAGTTAACCCTCGAATGGAAGTTCGACCCTCGCAACTGGTCAATAGATTGGCAATACATGGTCAAGACAAACGGTTCTTGACTGTCACTTTAGCGAGTTTTTGATAATCAGTACACATGTCCAACGATAAAGCTTATCTTCACGAATATAATCGGTGGTCCCCGGAGCGAGAACTAGGTCCGTCAAAACTCCTGTCCCACAGTTCCTGTAGTTGATTTGGCAGTTCTTGCAACCCTCCTGGCGCAAGACAGTAAGGAGTACGAAGAATCAAGGCTGCCTCCGGCTTAGATCGAACTTAGAGTCTGTCTAACAGTTGTGGAAGTAAACCCGAAAGTTCCTCGAGTAGCAAACCGAAAGAAATCACGAACAATTGGTGGGTCCTCAATCCTTTCTTTCTCGTTCTTAACGTTAGTAACGGTTGTTAACGTAGCGGGGCAATCCCTCCGTAAACACTTCTGGGCCTTCTTTGTTGTTGTGATGCTAACCTTTACATCACTCTGACACTTCAAAGTATAAGGTGACGCAAAATTTCCTCCCCACTGGGTATATCCGTGCGATATCTAGATAACCAATCTACACAACTACTGCATTGAAACCATCAAGGATAGCAGAAGGAAGGTCGATGTCGAACACTTGCCCCACAGGGTCGAGTTTACACCACAATATACATACGAGGCTTCAATTGACTTGCCATTAACCAGTTCCACAACAAGTTCGGTTTCGAGAAGCTTCAGGGTTAAGCAGAACAGAGACGAACCGTCTAGTTGCCAAGATCATGCAGGCCACCGCGTTCCTTATAGTCCTGGTGTCGCCTACGCCAATCCTAAATGCCCTTTCCACAGACATAATTTCCAGTGTTGTTGTTTTTGTTACAAGGATTCCCAGTACTGTCGTCATCCCCTTGGTTGTTGTCGTCTTGAATTATCAACGGCCAATCCATGCCATAGGCACCTCCCTTTCCATTCCGCTGGTTACAATTATGAGTATCCTGATGTTACCATGACTGTTGCCTCTAATGTTTTTGCTTGAAACGGAGGCCTATGATCTTTCACCAACAGGGTCCATCTGTTCAAATTCCGTGCCATACCCTAAGGCGCTACTCATTGTGCTGGCAATTACACATTCCACACCATGGTCAATTGTCATCGTTTATGTCCCGATCAACTCATAAGAGTTGACTCCCATAAGTCGCTGACTAGGGTTAAAGATTCGATTGGAGTCAAATTGCTGATGTTCGTTTCTAGAAACCAAGGCCGTTCCAGTACTGAAGTCAGTGAGATACTACGATCATCCTCTTGCCCCTCGATCTTGCAAGTTGGTCGAGTAATACACAATACGTTGGTAGGGTGTTGCAGAAACGAGCGTACTTACGGAATCTAAGGCGTCAATACACAGAGTTCCAACCAATGAAAGGAGTGAGAAGGTATCGACCAATCATTCGACGCTGCAACATCCAACTCAGGGACGTTCGTATAAGCACCTAACATTCTACACAATTCGCTAGGCGTTCAGATGGGTATTCAGGTCACACTCGATAGCATCGAGATTCATAAGGGTTCAGAGAGGAGTGAAAAGATCACGTTCAAGTAAAATACAATCACTGCTATGACTCTTTTAGACTGATGTGTTTCACATCGATCAAATAACGGAACGGAACCCCTTTTTCACTTGTTAAGCCTCACTGGGACTCATATGCACCCCACATTATTATTATGTGTGCACCCACAATAATATTGTGATTTGCATGCTCATCCCAGTTCCTCCCAACTCATGTCAAACGGTCCTTCAAAATCAGATATCAAATAGGGGCTGTCAAAACATCAAGGTTACAAGAATCCCAGGGCTACGATACACTAACAACACATCATAATGTAAACAAGCAGTTCATGTAATTATGCTATAGTGACGATTGTGTGTCCGTATGCTACATCATAAACGGGTGTACACTAGTCATGTAATGTATGCATCAAGTAAGAAAGACGAACCTTGCAATCTGGAGCTGACTGTCATGGTCGTATTCCCGTTTTCAAAACTGTTCGGTTATAGTCTGGTTTTATAAAAACGTTTTTAAAACCAAGTTCACTATAACCAGTGGCTCTGATACCAAACTGTCACACCCCAAAATACCACATGCGGAAACCCCCATGAGGCGTGTGACGTACCAGGATCCAAGCCACCAATCACATTGAGCTCATAAATATATTTTAATAAAACTTTCATTCATTAACATAAGGGTTACAAACATTACATATCATTCACTGTGTACAGCAGAAGCGAAACTCATTTGTTAAGTGTTTAGTAAACCATGTGTACGTGAATCATTTAGCTTGTGTTGAGATTCCATGTATCACGACCCATGAACACTCCAGCATCCCAGACAGCAAGTCCCAATGATATAAACCTACAACCTGCAAGCATGCAGACAAGTGTGTCAGATGACGCTGGTGAGTTCAAAGTTTTGTTAACCAGTTTAGTTACCAAATATGTGTATATAACAGTTCAACCATTTGACCTGATGTTGTTATTACTCGATTACCGTATGTGGCGACTAGATGTGAATGCCCAACCCCAATGCCTCCATTTAGGCATCGGTCATGAGGTCAAGGTATCAAACAACCTTGAATAGATGTAAGGGGTCTTATATGTACACAATGAGAATGCCCAACCCCAATGCCTCTAACTAGGCATTGGTCATGAAGTCCAGGTAATTAGTTCACGCCCGTCCTTTCGGCTCGGTGTGAGGGTGCCAAACCTAATAGCGCTATCAACTAAATACCTCGTTGCTTCTTCAGCAACACGGTAGATGTATGGGGTCTTACGTGATTTATACTGTGTTCAATAACCAATATCCCAAATAAACAGTTTACCCAGTATTCCTTTTAGAAATGTTTACCAGATGTCCCAAACCACCGGGACGCATGCTTAGAAAAGAGCAGTGAACTCACCTTAGATTTGCTCGGTAGATTATGTTACGTAAGGTTACTTGTTTATCAGTTGGTCAAACACGTCCTAAAAGGGTTACCGATTACAGTCAGTTTCACATGCACATGTACCACACCTTTCACGTATAAATAATCTACGTATTCATTGTTCACATCAAGCACATTTATTGCACACCATATTTAAAATTACCATTTGGGGTCATATACTAGCATATAATCACACATCTTTCGTTCACACTACGCCAATAACGTATCAGAAAACACATAGCTATACGTATCCAAATCGTCAATATACAATTTATCAGGTCTCGTGTATGTTACATAAGCAATATTTCTGTCAAACATGTAACTCCAAATTAACATATTTTATGAACATACAAACAAACAATTCTAATGTGCATCCGATACAATAACACTCTTAGTGCCGATATGCCGGATCGGCCCAATGTAACAAGAGGTTGGCCCGGGTTCAGCTGAGTTTGCAAGCAGCCCAACTAAGAAGACCTTTGGCCCATTGCGTAACCAAGCCCAGCTGAAACATCCTAACCAATGCGGCCCAAGCTCACATGACCCGGTCCAATCCGTTAAACAGCTACACCCTATTCCCGAACCCATGAAGCCCAGACAGGTCTTGATGGGCCTCCTGCTATCTCGGCCTGGTTATTCCCCCACCTTACGGCCTATCCCAGTTAAGTGACATTTGTTTGCTTCTTCATCCCAAAGTGGGTATGGGGTTTGCTGATTCAATTTTGTTATTAATAATCTTTATTCAAATTAATAACAAATTACCACTTACTCAATTATCTTAACATTCAGTGAATCGTAGCAATTTTTATCATCAAGTATCACCTATCATAGAATTACCATCACCCATTCTTCAAGACCTATTACAATTTCTATACAACATAAATTTAGATCAAACCACACCAACACTAATCATGCACCCTAACCGCACTTGGACGTGAACGAGAACAGTATATCAATATCATATAGTTAAACAGCTTCATCTTATTATTCATTGGCAACATCGAACATTACTCATCTTGTCAAATAATCATCCATGGTGAACAACAACCATCAAACATATAACATCAACATATACTAGTTTCTATCTATTGTCACAATTACTTTAACATGTTACGGTTGCAACATAATCATTAACAATAAGACTAGACTAACATCAATAACAAGAATTACGAGTAACTTACTAACCGAATAAACCAGTGCTTTGGAAGGAGGGGGGTCTGCTACTGTTGATTACCGAAGACAGGTAGATAGAGGATGTGCTAGGGTTTTTGTCTCTTGTTATTCGTAAAAAGTGCATGGAATACAAATACATATATATTTAATCGGAACAGGGGCTGCCGAACCCTCTTGGGTTTTTATTTCTTGTTTGGGCTTATATGATGCTGGGCCAGGTACAAACAAATCAAAATGGTGGACCGGGTTTCGGGTTTAAAAGATTTGGGTTTATGAATTCAAGTGTGAGTCGAGATGTGTGTGTGCCAAATATCAGAAAATAAAACAACAGATCCACTAATATATTTTGGTCCAATCAAAGATATACTATCACAAATATTTGACAGCCCATGTGATTTTATTAATTGTTCAAAGTTGTCAGTTGCATGTGCAGCACTAATCAAAGTTGTTGGCCATGTTCTAATTGGATTAATCAAGGTTGCATGTGATTTTGTTTATTATAAACAGTTTGTTCTTAGTGCTTTAAATTCAGTTTGTTTGATAAGCGATAATCATCGAGTGGCCAGTCGATCCATTCAATATTGTTTCTTTTAAAGCTAATCCGTACGGATTGCCATCCGATTCTAATCACTCTATTTGTTTGTTTCACAGGTTCAAATGTCGGATAGCAAATCGCCGAATCACCATCCGATACTTTATTGGTGTCAGACGTTGGATTGTCACATCATCCCCAACTTGAAAGAAATTTCGTCCCGAAATTTAGCAAGTAATCATAAGGAAGTGAAGTGATAACTCAAGGTTGCTGCAGATTTTCCCCAGGTGCCACACGCTAACTGAAGATTCTTGGGTCAATGCTATGCAAGAAGACTTGAGTCAGTTTGAGAAGTTAGGAGTGGGGAAATTGGTAGACTTGCCTGATGGTCACAGGAAGATCAACACCAAGTGGGTGTTTAATTGCAAAAGAGACGACCGAGGGGTTATTATTCGAAACAAAGCTCGACTCGTAGTCCAGGGCTTTAGTCAGCAGGAGGGTATAGATTTCACTGAGGTGTATGCTCCCGTGGCTAGACTAGAAGCGATTAGAATCTTCCTAGCGTTTGCGTCGTGGAAAGGATTTAAAGTTTTTCAGTTAGATGTAAAATCGGCTTTTCTCTATGGGAAGGTTAAAGAGGAGGTATATGTCGGACAACCACCGGGCTTCACCGACCCAATCCACAAAGACAAGGTTTATTTGCTGGATAAAGCGCTGTGTGGTTTACACCAGGCCCCGAGAGCCTGGTACGAGACATTGTCTCAACACCTGCTAGCCAACAACTTCATCTGTGGAAATGTGGATGCCACTCTCTTCACCAAAGAAGCTGAGGGACATCTTCTGATAGTTCAGATATACGTGGACGACATAATATTTGGGTCAAAAAATGAAGAATTGTGCAAAAAGTTTGAAAACGTTATGAAGCAAAAATTTGAAATGTCATCGATGGGTGAGATGAAATTTTTCTTAGGACATCAAGTTGATCAACTGCCTGAGGGAATATTCATACATCAGACGAAGTATATCATGATATTCTAAAGAAATTTGGGATGTCAGGATCTACTCCAGCTTCCACCCCGTTAGCGACGAGCCATGGGATAAACCCTGATCTCACCGGAGAGAAGGTAGATGAAACGATGTATCGTTCCATGATCGGATCTCTAATGTATTTGACAGCTTCAAGACCCGATATCATGTATTCTACCTGCCTCGTAGCAAGATTTCAATCTAACCCGAGAGCTTCGCATATGGTGATTGTGAAACGGATATTACGCTACCTAAAAGGAACTCCATCATTGGGGTTGTGGTATCCAAGAGAAAGCGATTTCATGCTCGAAGGGTATTCCGATTCAGATTTCGGATGCTGCAACGTTAACGCTAAGTCAACAACAGCGGGCTGTCAGTTTTTCGGACCACGTTTGGTCACCTGGCAATGTAAGAAGCAGACCTTTGTAGCTTTGTCCACATGTGAAGCAGAGTATGTATCTGCTAGCAGCTGCTGCTCTCAGATCTTGGGATCCAGCAACAGATGCGCGACTACGGTTTGCAATTTCTTAACACCCCTATCTTTGTTGATAATGAGGCAGCGATTAATATCACGAAAAATCCTGTTCATCACGCAAAAACTAAACACATTGAGATTCGTCATCACTTCATCTGAGATTGCTTCGAGAAGAAGTTGATACGAATTGAGAAAATCCACACTGACGAACAGAAAGCTGATTTACATACCAAAGCATTTGACAAAACTCGTTTTAAATATCTTTTAAAACTAAACGGTATGAAGCTTTTATCGGTGTCGGATGGGATTATTGGCGTTGATGAGGATAACATTGTAGATGATGATGTTGAGAAACAATCTGCAATGGTTTGTCGATTTTTTACTTGTTTTGGTATTTAGGGGGAGTAGAGTAGAGTTTATTTTCAGAAAATACAAAAACAGTAAAAAATTTCAAAAATCCAAAAACATGAGAAAATTTTTAAAGTCCAAAAACATTAGAAAACTGAAAAAGAGCTTGTGTAAAAAGGGAAAATGATAGTACATCGTCTTGACAGTTACGGTACACTAAAGATTTGTAGAGTTTTTAAAGTTTTAAACAGTCTCGCTGATGATATGTGCCATCTGAAGGTAATTCCATTGATCAAGGGGCAAAGCAGGCCCTATATATCTGAAATCTTGAGTTTTTATACATTCAGTAAATCTTGTTTAGGATATAAACCTAAAATTCAAACTTGCTTATTTTGTGGGGAACAAATCTTGGATATATAGGTAACCCCTGAAATCTTGTTTGAATGGTCCCTCTTTCTGAGATACTAGGTCTTTATACTTAGTGATATCTGAGGTATTATCCCGGGACTTCTGATTTTGCGGAATAAAGCTCACCCTCAGCATAACAATGATGAAACATTGCAAAATGCTAATCATGTGCTGTTGAAGAAAAGATTCTCTAAAGGGAACACACCTAAAGTCGAACCGTCATCTCTCTGCTGAACGGAAGTTCTGACCTGAGTTCTCATGGTTTCGCATTTAACCCTTTACAAATATCATTTAGGTATACTCACCTGTAAGACTGAATATTGGGATCTGGATACGGGAGTATATTCAAGAGGTGGGACACACATATAAGTTTAAGTCCTTAATTCACCTAAATCGTATCCTGAACAGATTGAAGTTTGTATGAAAAATTAAGAGAATCAGCATATCGACAATCTAAGTGAATTGTTTAAGACTTAGTATGTTATCAAGCTTAACGGTGCTAGTAACTTGTCGTCAGCTGATATGATTCCCTAACACGCTCATCAAAAATATGTTTGTAAATAGTTTACTTACATTGCATTCAATTTCTGTATTTCACTTTCTAGTTTAGAAACTTTATTAAAAATCCAAAAAGATTTTTCATTTTCTGCTTTATTTTCCGACAAACCAAAGTGGGGAGTTGATCTTCAGATTCAGAAGACTGGAGCAGATGCAGAAAATTCTAAACCTGAAAGATGAAAAGACAAATCAAGTTCATTAATTTGAAACTTGTAATTTTCAGAAATTGTTTGAAAATTTGAACAAAAATCAGTTTTTGTTTTTGTCCCAGATCAACCAAGGTCATTAAGTTGGACTTGGTAGACTAATTAAGTAATCAGGGTCATTAACTTGGATCTAAATACTTAAGTGGATTTCTAAAACTGATAAACAACAAGAAGATGGTTAGTATGAATAGATTGTAATGTCAAATTTTTGAGAAGCAGGTTACATGTTTGAAAGTGTGATAGCAGTGAAGTGAAATCCCCATGGCAAAGAAAATGTCAAAGTTTGAACCAGAACTTAAGTCCTAGCTTATCGAGAGGGGGAGTCTACAAAATGGGGAGTCTAGATTCTGGAACAACATTCAAATGGGAGTTTGAATATCAAAGATTGAAGGATGCTTTACACAGTCAAATCAATTTGGAAAGATAGTCAAGACTAAAGAGTGAAGATTTCATGCTAAAGACTTCGTCAACATCCAAGGGGGAGTCTGTTGGTGCATAAATGTCTGTTAACTTCGTCTTTATCGAGTCTTGTATTGTATTAGATAGATCAGGGCACGGAAATCGAGAAAACAGTATTTGAGGGTAATTTCGCATGAAATGGACTTTATGTCATTTCATACGAAATTAGTGGTTTCATGCGAAATTAGTAATTCCGCATGAAAGGTAATTCCGCGTGTAGTGATTCTGTGCGGAATTACTCTCCCTACAAATACTGAACTTGCTGTGTCATTTGGTACCGAATTAGTTTGTTGTTTTCAGAGCCGAGGTGCTCCGGGATTGTCATTTGATCTGCAAAAGCTCAGAATCGATTAATAAGAAGATAATTAGAGGAATTCAAGCTGTATTACGTCAGAATCACTGATTCCGCCTTTGATTTTGATTGAAAACTCTTCTGATTGACTCGTTAGGGTCACACGTCGATCCAACAATATTCAGTGACAAAGAGCGAGGCTAAGCATAATATGTGGTAAATGATTTGGATAAATCATGATAACTACAATACTTTTAATGATCTAAGGAGAATCACCAATGTTAGAGAGAAGTGGGGTCGCTTCGAATGGAATTGAGGGCACAATTCCCAGAGCTCTGGCAGAACCAGGAAAGTGTTCCACAACCATTATTGGACACGACTATGAGGAGATGACCCGGTTAAGGAGAGTCTTGTGTGAAGTGTATTGTCGTTTACGTAAATGGCAGACGAGTTCAAAAACATCAATCTCTACTCAGAGCTAGTGGGCTAAGTGCATTTCATGAGCGAAGGTTCAACGGGTAACACCTACCTATCATATGCAAAACTCAATTGTCGAGGTTGCATTGGAAATTTTATGTGTTTTGAACGATTATAATTTAATGAAATTATAAATATAAATTAGAATCTTCATGTAATGAATAAAAAGAGAAACTCTTGAGTAGAGCTTCTTGATGACATTTAATTAGTTTTATTAGAGTTTTTAAGTCTCTAATTAAGTGACTAATTAAGTGAAACCTTTCACTAATCCTTAACTCTTGTACAATTAGTAGGTTATGTGCTTCTTTTTGTTATAAGAAGAATATTGTATTGCTCGATACATGGAGAATACTAGAAGGAGGATGAACACTTGAAGACCAACTAGAGAGAGGAGTACTCTCTACTTATTTTCCATCACTATCACATCCTTATTTGTTTCATAAGTTCAAACACTACAATTATGCCGTGTAACCTCGGGCGCGTGAGCCATCTTCGGCAGTACATACTGCTTCGGCTTTTGTACCCTGGGAAACAGTTGCGTCGTCTTTAGTAGAGGTGCGAAATCTGTTTTAAGGGAAGCGTGTTGAACACGTTGCTCAACCAAAATCGTCAACGTTTTAGTATGCTCTTTATTGCAGTCAAGTAGTATTTTTCAAGACTCAAGATGATGAATACTCGAGTCTAAGATACTAACAAATGCGCGTGAATGACCCACCAGAGATGCGGCTTGAATCAAGATTGATATATAAAATTATATTTTATATTCTTTTTATTTAATTATTGCAACCAGTATTGTACTATGATATTTTCCTACGAAGAATGAATCAAGATTGATATATAAAATTATATTTTATATTCTTTTTATTTAATTATTGCAACCAGTATTGTACTATGATATTTTCCTACGAAGAATGAGAGTCTCTTAATTATAGTTTTTGTAATTATATTTTATAAAAAGTGAATCTAGTTCCTACATATGTCGCTGCCACAGATAATGCACCAATTGAGATCATGTTGTCACGCATGTCACAACATCTTTTTAAAAGTTTTCATGATTTTTTAAACTTCTTATTAGTTTTATGTAAGTCCCACACTGGTAGTAAGTAGCGGAATTGTCTATTATTTCAACTAAAAAATAAGCAAATTTTCGCTTTCGTAGTAATGCGTGGGTTCACCACTAGTATGGGTACAAAATGTAAAAAGATGAAAATGAAAAAGGATGTCCTCGACTGAACTCACAGCAGTCGGGTTTCCTACCGACTTAGGGGCTGTTTAGTTGAGCTTTTCAAAAGAGCTTATTTGCTTATTTGATTTCTGAAAAACAAATAAGTTAATAAGTTGCTTTGAAAAGCTCTATTTTAAAGCTTTTCAAAAGAGTTTATCTACTGTTTTGAAAAGCTCAGCCAAACAGCCAAGTATAAAAACTTCTCACCAAATTTATATTCTGAACGCTTTTGAGGATAGGAAATATTAAAGACACCATCAATACATTATTATTTATGTAATTCGCTTCTCATAACTTGAACAGATTTTATAGTTTCCTTGAAATCCTGACTTAAATATAAAAAAAAGACACAAAATACCAAACAAAGCACATTATTCCTTTTGTAAATGTAAATATGATACAAGGATCCTTATTCTACACATGGGGAAATTCTCTTTATTTTAAATATTAATTTACAGAATATATATATAACACGCCTCTCACACTACTCTTTGCCTGGTCGAATCGTCAAGAACCGAACATCCATTTAAGCATTCACGATCAACCCACCTAAATCCAAACAGAAACAATCAGCGGATGGAGTTCATAAAGAGCCATAAAAGAAAAAAAAAATAACAAAACAACAATAGAATACCATTTGGATGGAGAAACTGGCCAGTAAAGTAGCTAGACTCATCTGATGCAAGAAACACAAACGAGGGCGCAATCTCGTAAGGCTGAGCCGCCCTGCCCATTGGGGTCTCTTTTCCAAAGTCGGACACGTCGTTCTTGTCCATGGTTGCTGGTCGGATTGGTGTATAAACAGGCCCAGGTGCGACCCCGTTTACACGAATACCCTTCTGCGCCAACTGCAGTGCCAGACCTCTTGTAAACGACACTATTGCTCCCTTTGTCGAGCTATAATCCAACAGTTGTGGGTTACCCAAATACGCGTCCACAGACGTAGTGTTGATGATGGCGCTCCCTTCTTTCATGTGCTTCAGTGCATGCCTATATATGTTGTTTAAACACCGACAATGGTTGGTTATGAAAAATATTTAACACTCTTAGGGTGAAGGGGGTGCTCACCTAATAGGTGAGTCCCCTCTCTTACGCCAAACCAATCCCCGTGTGCCACGTCAACTCCCCTCTTAAACTCCCCTAACACCCCCATTTGATGGCGCCACTCCCCTCTTAACTCCCCTTATTTTTTTATTCAAAAAAAAAAAAAAAAAAAAAACAAGGAAAATCTTTGATTGGTTGAAACTGGCATGGCCCCACACCTTTCCCCTCTCCTCCATCGGTGAACCCACGCCCAATATACACCCCGAATCGGGACCCCGCTTTGATGGCGGCGGTGTTCCCGATCGGGGAAACCTATCACCGCAACCACTCCCCGAAGACGCCCCGTTCACCCTTATGTACCCTTATGTAGAGGTGGAACATAATTTTTAGAAAACAAAAAAATCAACTGTTAGACAGGAAAAGTAAAAAAATGGTCCTATGTACCAAATTATCTTCTGACCCACCCTTTTTTATCAGAAAAAAAAGGTTATCGTTTATCCATTAAAAAATCAGTTAAAATAAAAGATAAAAGAGTTTTTATTTATAATTGTAAAACACTTTTTATTTATCTTATTGTTTTCTTTACTTTTGTAGTTTTTATTGCTTTATTATATGTTTTCATTTACTTATATATAAAAATAAAAAGGGTAAAATTTGTTGTATAGATATTAAACAATATGTACCATGCATGTATGGATATCGTTTGCGCCAGGATAGAAATTTGTAGTTTGGATATCAAACACCGGCTGATTTGTTATTTGTTAGAAACACTGGTTGATTGGTAAATTTTAAAAGTCTTATTGTTATTTAATTTGTCAACTGCTGTTTTGAAACGACCAGATTTTTTGGTAGAAATTACCGACCTGCATAAAAAGAAGTGAGAATGGATATTGGTTTTAAACACCCTATCGAGCCGATCCTCCGTTATTTCTTGGAGAGATAAGGTCTTGTGCTGTTCTGCAGCATTGTTCACCAAAATATCGATACGTCCAAAGTTTTCTACCACTTGGTCCACCACTTGTTTGCAGTTTTGATCGAACCCAAGATCTGCACCTATCGCTATCGGGTTCTTGGCATCGCTGGTTTTGTTTTCGAGTAACAACCGCAAGGTGTCGTCTGCATCTTTGTCCTCTGCGCCCTTCACAAAAGTAAGGGCGACGGTTGCACCTTCTTTCACAAAATGGTAGCAGACCGCCCTACCAATGCCTGAATCGCCTCCGGTGACCAGCGCCACCTTCCCCTACATATAACAACAACATAGCAGCTATTGATATATCAAAAAAGAAAACGAACACAATGATTGAAAAGAGTACTTGAAGCTTCCCAGCAGGCTTGTAATTTGGGTTCATGAATTGCGGGGTTGGATCCATGAGATGTTCTTTCCCAGGTTGGGTTTCATGTTTTTGAGTACCATTTCTTTCCATTTTTGCGTCTTACATGCATGCCTCAATGAAGGTGGTGATATATGTATATATATACTTGCATATGTGTAGTTGCTGCTCATGAGTCGATGATGCCACGTGTAACAGAAGATGGACACGTAGTCATTACTTCTGAATTTATCCTGCGGCATAACCCTAGCTAGCATTCAAGAAACCAAAACAAGAGATAAGTTTGTTTTTTTTTTAGTTTATAAGGGGGAGGGGGGTGGTGAACACTCATCACTCACTAGTCACTCACAATATATTCAATAAAGTTCCGTCATGTCATCAACCATTATTCCATCACTCACAAATTTTTAGTGGAAATGTGTAAGGCCCCTAAACCGGGTGCCCTATAGTCGGGTCACATCACAATGTACTGTTTGAAAATAAGTCTAATATGAAAAATACGCAGCGGAAATTTTAATTAAAACAGTACTTGATTAAATAAAAACTCAAAATGTTATTTAATTTCTAACAATTCGAATGCATTCCATCATAAAAACGAGTAATCCCATCTGCTAGCCAAGAGCAACACCGACTCGAATCACACACCTTCAAAACAATCTAACATACATGCAAAAGTCAGCTACGCTGAATGAGTTCTAATAGTTTAGTTGAAGCATTTAAAACACATCTCAAATGCTTTATCTGAAAACCAAAACACCATAATTTTATAACCACCATCGTTTATTAAAAAACATTAACGTCATTTTAAAGTTTAATGACTCCAACCCGTAACCTAAAACTCCACCTATATCCTCGGTCTAATCATCCTACCAGTAATCCTTTTTGATATAGATCAGGTTACTTAGACACCAAAGGATAACCCGCAATGCATCTTAATTCATAGGACCATGAACCAAACCGACCCGTATCTATAAAATAACAATTAATGTCCTAAAAGCTCAATTGTAACTTGATCTCATCTGACAACTACACAATTTAACATCACTCGACAACCTCATAATAGAACATTATTCGTCACCCACATCATTTAACATCATTCATCAAGTACACAAATAATCATCATTTACCCACCATTTAACTAACGTGAACATATAAGCACATAAAGTGGGAACCTAACTGTTGGTGCACGAATGTCTAAAGCCTGCGTCTTAGTCTTAGTTGATCAATATATAGGGTCTAGATGGGTTAATTATGTATTGTATAGGGGTTAATATGTAAATTTGGGGTTTGTAATGTTGATATTTCGCTTTTATGGACATGTGTCATATGAGCGAAACCCCAACTAGATGGTTTCGCTCATATGGACATGGTCACATAAGCGAAACCTCATCCCCTATAAATACCCAAGTTGTTTTCTCATTTTACACGTTCATGTCTCCCGTGTAGCCAAACTGCTGCTCGTGTATTTTGTGAAGATCAATGAGAAAACTGTTTTAAAGTGAATCATTTCTGTTTCTACACCATTTCTGCTTTGATTCATGCCGATTTTGTATTTCCGCTGCATTTTCGGTAGTTGCTAGCTCGAATTGACTCAAACGACTGTCAAATACGGTCCTACACTAACACATCGGTTGTTGCCCGTAGGCTATCATCATTTGCCCTCGTCAGGGCACCCTCGTCAGGGTTTCGTCTCCTCCACTTTGACCCTGAAGAGTCCGTGACCCGCATAATACCCCGAAGGGTTCGTGGCCACTAGGGCTAATCATCTAAACATCTCAGTGATGTTTCTCGTGACCTGACGCCACATCGAAAGTAACGCCGCAATCACAAACAACCCGCATCTCGTGACCTGACGCCACCCCGAAGGTAACGCCGCCATCACTAGGAACCCACATCTCGTGACCTGACGCCACCCCGAAGGTAACACCGCCATCACGAGTAACCGACATCAAGCACCTCAAGGATGCTAATTCACATAAGGCATAAAAAAATACACACATATTGTTAAAAGCACGTCAACTACTCGACAACTAATACATTCACCATCTTGCTACCACTAAGGTTTGAAAACTATGATAGAATTACCGAACAAAATTTATCACGACACCAATCGTGCTTTTAATATCGACACCTACCACGCCCCATCCCTATACCACCTCGACATCACTAAATAAAATATCGTTCACCCATCCGGAACTAATAAATCCCGATTAATCACCGCGTCGTATAAAAACATTGTTCGTGGGAAAACATTTATAAAACATTTTAACCACAAAACTCGTTAATATATAAACTCGCAACCACGTATGAAAACATGTGAAAAACATATATGCTAGCCCCGAAACTATTTAAGAAAAATGGGATTAGAACTCACCGGTTGCAAAGCTTCCAAATTTACAAGCTAATTGTCTCGAACCGCGTCCTCAAACGAAACCTTCACATAATGCTAGTATCTCAATAGCTAGTGAATCCTAGTGATGCACAAATAATCAAGGACCTGTTTAAATTAAGTCACCACTATGCTTGTTTTCATGCTTAATTCTTTTCTGGTTGAGAACTGTTGACTATGGATGGCAATGGGTCGGGTTTGGGACGGGGTTAGGTAATCTCAAACCCAAACCCGATTAGGTAAGCTTGTCCCAGACCTGTCCCAAGACCCGTCGAGTGGGTAAATACCCATCGTGTATCGGGTATACCCGCGGGTTTCGGGTAAACCAGTTAATTTAAAAAGATTACTCATTGGGTATACTCATCTCAAAACCCATTGGGTATCTATCGGGTAATTACTAACCGGTTACATTTTGTGTTGTTATTATAAAAATATATATCAAGTAACTACAATGTATACGGAATAAAATACCTTATATGTGTAAAAAAATGGATGTCTCATATATATACATATTAATAATATAAAAGAAATTATATCGGGTATACAATCGGGTAAACGGGTACACTTTATCGGGTAATTGGGTCGGGTAAACGGGTATATCACTAAATCCCAAACCCGTCCCAAACCCGCGAAGAAAAATAAAAACTATTCCCAAACCCGTCCCAAACCCGTTCCAAACCTGATTAACCGACCCCAAACCCATCCCAAATGAGTTGAGTTTCGGGTTTACCCATCGGATTCGGGTTTGATTGCCATTCCTAATGTTGACTTCCTCCACACCAATCCATTAGTTTCATCATTAACTCAACCCATAAACCACACCTATCATCATCATGCATGATCGTCATGCACACACAAAATACTAACTTGATTCCTTCGTGCATAAATGTCGTGACTAAATTAAATCACTACAACCATGCATCACCACTTGCATCATCCCCATGTGATTGCCTTCTCATTTAAACTCCAACAAAAAAAACGCATGCACTATATTGCATTCATCTTCATCATTGTGAAAAACACATATGTCCCCTAATTCATTTTTTTATGAAACATAAAATTCTAAACACAAATAGCGTGCATCATTCCTACGTGACTACCCCATGCGTGATCCACCTAACACTCCATACAACCTCATTAACAATGGCATCAGAATCATGTGTAGCCTCCAAATTCTACCAAACGCCACAATCATCCCCGCCTTCATAGCTACATACCACCATATCGCACCGCCCAACCCCGAGACCACCGCAACCAAAACCGTCATCATCAATGCCACACGACTCTACCGTCACCAAGCACCGTCAACATCCCCAAAACACATATCAAAACCATGTTCATGCACTAACAATCAAAAAGCCATGTCCCTTACATGATGAAAAACAAGATTTAAGCAACCAACTAACCTGGTTTGATCAAGAATACCACAATACAACAATTATAACTGAAAACCCGAATCCTGACGGTAAAAAAAATCAAACGTACTCACTCACGATCGCCTTACGACCACTTTCCCGTGCGACAGTTAGTCTCCATCCTTAACGTCGTAAACATCATATTGTTCTATAATCTGGTTACCATTCATGGTAGTTGGAGTAGTCTTCTCTATCATTTGCTTTCAGCTTTACAGCTTGCATCATTTGCTTATACACGCTTTATACAACTTATTATTTGAGTCCATACTAATTCGGCACACCTGCCTCGTGATTTGTACCCTACTCGTCGGTCAATATAAAGTGACCTTCCACAATTCCCACATGTTGGCCTTAACCTAAAGGTTCCATTGATAGCATACAATAGTCTTACCATTGCATATATTGTTACCATCATCATCATCATCATCATCATTAATATCATTTCCATTAAAAATTTCCATTGTGTCAAACCTCGTTCTCATCCCCACCTCATTGACATGCCCGTCGTTGCAACTCAAATAGCCCCAAGGGCCTGTTATTCAAATGGCCATCATCTATCGCATGTCCAATGTTACTCCTAAACCAAAACATTCTTCGTTGTATTAATGTTACTACACATCACACCTTGAAGGTGGATGGATACACCTCGTTCTTAACTGATACTATGATTATTGACGCTTGATGATTCCCAAAATTGATACACACCCTTCATATTGCCTGCAAGGACAATCCATTCAACACTACTGATGACTTTCAGAAGTTTATCTATAACTCCTCATGCTTCTACTAGCATAAACACCACTTTCATCTCAATTGATGACCTGGAGTAGCTAATGCATAACCTTTCACATGACTATACCCATTGAAATCATATCTATAATAATAGTGCCATCTTCATGTCCGGATATGAAGTCAGTCAATCGTTCTCATTTCCTTCAGAAGCTCAGTTCTGTTGTTTACCACAACCATCTATCGCCTTATTCCAACTCAATCATCACTGACTTTCTAAGTCCCAAGAAGTCGCATCAATGAAATTTCCCATATGAAACACTTCTCGAAGGTCATCACCTCACATGTTAATCTATGTTGAATTCTTCAGCATCGCTATCATTCGTCATAGTCGCCTAGTGGACCACAATGTAATAAAAAAACACGTCGTGTAACGAATTTTGTATACTCACCCAAAGACTACGCGTCATGCGGTTCAATTAGTGCGTGCAAACGTCACACAAAGGCATATCTAGAAAGGCATTGGAACACTTTGTGTCATACTCCCACATCATTTGCCGTGAAAAGCGTCAGAAAAGATAAGGGTATTCTAACAAGCAAAAACATGACACATCCTACACAAGACTAATACTACTAGAAAAATACCATGATAACATTCAAATAGAAAAGCATAAAACGTTGGCGTTATAGTAACCCAACTACCCACCTCTCACGTCATACACTAAATTCTAAACATGGGTAAACACATTTATCTCGTATTATGGCTATCGCCACTGATATCCCATATACCCGCATAAAGTACACGTGGTCGTACCCTTAATCGGTAGTACCAACCATCATACTCGACACCATACCCAGGCTGACACGTTTACACAGTTTTTATAGGTAATGTTAAAGTAACCATTCACATAACATCTCCTTAAACATGATACATGCTCAAGACACAATCAAGACCATAAGTACAGACAAATAACAAGCTATGTCTATACTAGTCTAGCCACATAAATTGGTCGACAATGACCGTTATATTATTCCAAAGATTATGCTAATACAAAATCAAGCTATTCAAGCATTGCTACAAGGCCACATATAGCTACACATAATCCGATAGCAACCACATATATACGCATTAACGTCTAAATCGCAAAATGCATGTAGCAAAACTCATAAACGACTCCATTATTAACTAATGGCTGGTAATACAATGTAATCTCGTCTAAAGGCAAAATGGCATCATCAACCCGTGGTTAACCACCAACCCAAGGCAGAACATTCGCATGATTCATTCCAGGTCATTATTTAGAACATGGGTGGTAACAATAGACCGCCAACAATGTTGATCAAGTGTTGTCGGATGTCCATGTTACTTCAGACGTTCTAAACATTTTCCGTTGGTCACATTAGTGTCTTACCTTCCACAGAATGTACACACAACAATCAAGAAATTTCCACTATTAAACACATCACGTAAAACATACCTCTTGGCTCGCGATTACTTGTGGTGGCATTCATTACTTTGGTCCCATTATGGTTTAAGTTTAGGCATCCAAGAATGCCTATTTCTCTTAAACTACTGCTCTGATACCAACTTGTAAGGCCCCTAAACCGGGTGCCCTATAGTCGGGTCATATCACAATGTACTGTTTGAAAATAAGTCTTTTCTGTAAAATACGCAGCGGAAATTTTAATTAAAACAGTACTTGATTAAATAAAAACTCAAAATGTTATTTAATTTCTAACAAATCGAATGCATTCCCCCATATAAATGAGTAATCCCATCTGCTAGCCAAGAGCAACACCGACTCGAATCACACACCTGCAAAACAATCTAACATACATGCAAAAGTCAGCTACGCTGAATGAGTTCTAATAGTTTAGTTGAAGCATTTAAAACACATCTCAAATGCTTTATTTGAAAACCAAAACACCATAATTTTATAACCACCATCGTTTATTAAAATACATTAACGTCATTTTAAAGTTTAATGACTCCAACCCGTAACCTAAACTCCACCTATATCCTCGGTCTAATCATCCTACCAGTAATCCTTTTTGATGTAGGTCAGATTACTTAGACACCAAAGGATAACACGCAATGCATCTTAATTCATAGGACCATGAACCAAACCGACCTGTATCTAGAACATAACAATTAATGTCCTAAAAGCTCAATAGTAACTTGATCTCGTCAGACAACTACACAATTTAACATCACTCGACAACCTCATAATAGAACATCATTCGTCACCTACATCATTTAACATCATGCATCAAGTACACAAATAATCATCATTTACCCACCATTTAACTAACATGAAACATATAAGCACATAAAGTGGGAACCTAACACATCGGTTGTTGCCCGTAGGCTATCATCATTTGCCCTCGTCAGGGCACCCTCCTCAGGGTTTCGTTCCACTTTGACCCCGAAGAGTCCATCACCCGCATAATATCCCGAAGGGTTCGTGCCCACTAGGGCTAATCATCTAAACATCTTAGTGGTGTTTCTCGTGACCTGACGCCACCCAGAAGGTAACACCGCCATCATAAACAACCCACATCTCGTGATCTGACGTATTACGCCCCTAACTTTACGTTTTCAAAAGACCATAACGTGTAGGGAAAATTTTAGAAATTTCGGCATGACCCATTCGTACATACACTACTAACACCTGTTTTATACGGTAAAACATTTCAACATAAAAGACCGTTGCCAAACCCAAAACGGACGTGTTTACATTGTTTACAACAAGACTACTACTACTACTAGTTATTGTCCAAACCACAAGGACATAAAAAGACTACATAAGTTGAAGTACATAAGACCAAAGATTAAAACCACATTAATATAACTTATGACGGAAGCGTGAAGTGGGCGTAGATCAAGTGCGCTCGTTCCAAGTCATCCAATCGCGTAAGTTGAGGATTTACCTACATTCAACAATAAACAAGTAAGTTAATATCTCGTCACTAACACATTTATCTAATAAACCGAATCCTTTTCATCATGACCATGCATCATTTGGTTACTTTACTAACCGTTAGACGGTTCATTACATGCTCGCCTCAATGAAGAGACAAAACATACTTTTCTTAACATACCCGCTAACAACAGATACTAGTGTCTTTAACATAACCTCCATTCGGTTCTTTCATGACGAACGAATATATTCTTTTCATTCTTACACTTACACTCCCATCCGAGAAAAACGGATCGAGTAGACTTTCATTCGTTATGTAACTTAACTTTCCATTATCCGATTCAACTAGAATGAACCGGACATGATGCATTCTTGTTCATGACTTTTTCATTTTTCATAATCCGTTTATGACGGATCTTACTTTTTACTTCCAAATAACCATAGACTCAAATATCACAATTTAACATAACAACACGATACAATAGGGATTAGTATACATAAGACAACATAATAAAATTGAGTGTACACTAACGTACCTCGATCTTGTGAGTCTCTCATTTTCTTGGTGTTTGAGCCTTCTTCTTTCACGCCTACATTAAATGCATTCTTTCATTTAGCCCAGCACATTCATTCCATCATTTACATAAATTTCTCATTTTCAAGTGACAATTATTATCACTAATTTTTAGAATTTCACACATTTATTCTTTTAAGCATTTCATCAAACACTTGTTGTGCGTCACATTAATAAAGCATAATGTACAAGTATACAAAGCATGACTTTACTAGTTCATCTTATATATCATCAATAATCAATCAAGTTCATACAATTCTTTTATTCTACATCAATTTATCTAGCATCCATGTATTACAAGCAAGATCATATATCAAGATTACACATATTTACTTCTATTTGATCATCCTATCATGCTAATTTTTCATCAAGTGGGTTTTTGCTACTATCCTTTCAAAATGGCCAAAATCAAACATTATCCTTGTTCTAGAGTGTAATCCTATCTTTCAATTACCCAAATATTTACATGAACTCGAGATTGGGTTGAGACCCAATTCCTATAAATCATACATTCAAGAAATTCGACTTACCACATCAACAAACAAGTTTAGAAGATCAATAATTTGAGTTCATGCAGTTGATTACCTTTGAAATTTCCTTCCAATTGATTGAATTTAGCAAAAAAAAAGGTTTCACCCTTGTTTTCCTTTGTTCTATTCGATCCCAGGCACACACGTATGCGTGTGTTTTGGGTTTCATAGATTTTTAATACTTTCATTTTCAACATTGTCCAATTTTAACCCTCTTAATCTTAGTGTTTGTTTTATTTAGGCACTTTCCATCATTTAACTAACATTTTAGTATATTTACTAACTAAGTTAACTTTATAATTAATTTAACTTATATGTCTAATAAATCTTTTTGGGGTGTTACAAGTCTACCCCCCTTAAAAGAGGTTTCGTTCCCGAAACCTAGTCACAAAACAACTTCCAACTTTTACATACCGAAGAGAAAAGGGTAGTGCTTCCTCATTTCGTCTTTCGCTTCCCATGTAAGTTCCGACCCCTTTCGGTGTTGCCATTGAACCAACACTTGTTTAACGGCTTTGTTGCGAAGATTCTTTACCTTAACATCTTTAATGGCTATTGGTCTCTCGACATAATTTAATCCCTCATCCAACTCAATGTCCTCGAGAGGCACTAAAGCTATTTCATCCGCAAGACACTTCCTCAACTGCGATACGTGGAAGGTATTGTGAATCCCGTCTAGTGTAGACGGTAATTCCAAACGATATGCAACCCTTCCGATTCGAGCCAAAATTTTAAACGGTCCAATAGAACGAGGACCTAGCTTACCCCGTTTGTAGAAACGGATTATACCCTTCCATGGAGATACTTTCAGTAGAACATAGTCTCCGACTTGAAACTCGATAGGACGCCTACTCTTGTCCGCACAAGCTTTTTTTTGATCCTAGGCTGCTTTCAGTCGAGCTCTAACCAAATCAATCTTTTCATTTGTCACTGCTAGTAAATCACTTGGCGCGAGCTCTCTTTGTCCAACTTCTCCCCAACATTCGGGAGTCCTACATTTCCTCCCGTATAGTAATCCATAAGGAGCCATTTGAATGCCACTATGGTAACTATTATTATAAGAGAATTCCATTAGTGGTAAATGGTCATCCCAACTTCCCCCAAAGTCTAAGACACACGCTCTCAACATATCGACAAGTGTTTGAATGGTTCTTTCTGACTGACCGTTATGGTTGAATGCAATGATATTAAGCAAGTCACACCCTGACTTTTGCGGAAGCGTGATTTGGTGTGACTTGCTTAATATCATTGCATTCAACCATAACAAACAACTATATGAAAATACCAAGATGTTCATCCATATATAGTTTTCAAAATAATACAACCGCCATTGTTTAACATCAAACTAAGACTTTAAGTTTAGAACACATGACTACCAAAGCTTAAAGTTCCATACTGGACTTCACAAAAGACATAACCAAACTAGGTTTCGAGCCATGTATCTTATCCAAGATAAAATTCATAACCCAAACCCTTCGACCTCGGATGACACCTTTTATTAGAGACTTGACTTGTAAACTCCAACGCCCGCCAGATCCATACTTAATTTCCTAAATTACATGTAGTTTGAAAACATCAACAAAAGTTGAGCGAGTTCATGTGTGTGTTTGTGAATAAACCTTTGAAACATTTGTAAGTATGTTTGTATGTACTTGAAATCCCGGTATGAAAGCAATAAGGAAACAGATCAATTAATGTGTAGCTAATACATTAATATACGTGACATGGTGCAGGAAGACTCAAACCTAGCAGACTTTGTCTCCGGCAACAAGACATAGTCACCACATGGTCCACTCGACGGACTCATGGGTGGGGCTCGCTACACCCAAATAGATCTATCACGCATGTCCCTCGGTCCTACAACGAGGATTAATGGCCTTAAGAGTGCGCCTACCCATTCAGATGATCTAGTGTACTTTCCAAAGCTAACCATACCAATTGTAATTGTTTGTAATCATTTTGTAACATGTACTTCACCCCCGAAGTTATAAAACTGAAAACAGTTAAAAGAAAAGGGGGACATGAACTCACAGACTTGCGTTCTTCGAATCCGCCTGTAACTCAAAGTTTCCTCTGGTGTACACGACTATCTACAACGTACTATGATCTATTAGATGAGCGGGTCGTGCCTTGACTTAGTATTAATTAGTGCCTTTGAGTTACGTTTCCAAGTGTCTTCATCATTATTCCAAGTTATATAATTTATTTGTTAAAATAATAAATATTTTAACTTAAATTATGTTTGTTAAATTTTGGAATAATAGTCAAAATAATATACTTTTAACTTATCACACTTTTGTATTTGTACATGAATATGCTTCCCAAGGAGGGGTGTATTTGTATTCGTATTCTTATACTTGTATATTTCTACCAGGTATTGGTGTCGTATTCCGGAGCGTATGTATACGTACGAGAGTACGCATTTTCTTGTAATTGTGAAGTATTCTTATACTTAATTTTTGTATTAATTTTTCCGGAATAATATTTCTAGTAAAAATACATCAATATATATTTCCGAAATATATATTTAGGGAAACATTACTTAGAAAAATTATTTATAATTTTTCCTTTTGCAAAAATATTTGTAGATCTCATACAAGTTCCCAAATTAACATGTTTCCAAGTTTAACTTAGAAAATATATAAATCCATTTTCCTTCAAAAAATAATATACTTCAAGTTTATTTTAAGAAAAATACATTTTCTCTCAATAATAATATAGTTCATGTTTGTTTGAGAAAATACATATTTCTTCCAAAAATGATACTTCTTTTATTAAGTCCAAGAAAATATATTTTCATTCACCCAAAATAATATATTTTCTTTTTGTCAAAAATTATGAAATATTTTGTAGTAATCATGAAAATCCCATTTCCATTCCTTTGATGTCCAAAATATTATTTACCAAAATATACATATGAATAACATTTCCGTATATTTTGTAAGTTACATTCCTTTGTTCGGTTTTACTGGTATTTTGGGTATTCTTTGTATATTTATTCCTTGGAATTTTGGTAATATTTTGGATGGTAATTCATGATATTTTAATGAGTTATATTATTTCATGTCCTAAAATAATATAACTAACACACAAAATATAAAAATAATTACACACATGGTGCCTTCTAAATATATATTTTCTAAATACATATTTACTCACTTTTATTTATGAAAACCAACCTCCAATATTCGTATTTTTGTAACCAAAAATTATGGCAAAGTTTATGTAAAAATTCATGGTTTAAAATACACTTGTAAGTGTATGTTAATAAATATTTTTCTAAGTGTTTAGATTTTAGAAAATTTTTCCATAGTTTCCCCTAAAAATGGAGGTTTCCATGCTTTCAAGCATATCATTTTCTTTTGTAAAAATCATCACAATCAATTTACAATCAATATTATACAACCTTTACTTACCAATTTTGCCAAAAACAAGTATAATTTAATACTTCATGATCTTGAATCTTTATAAAAATATGTAGTAACTTACTAGTATTTTTAGTAATTCTTGTTACCCTTTAAAGTGTGATTGATCTTTTAAAAATTTCATTTTTAAAGAAGATAGATCTTCACAACTTGTAATCACAATTTCTAAAAATGTATCTTTATGAATTCTTCTTGTTACACAAGTGTTTCTACACTTGTTTAACCACTAAAAATAAGGTTTGTTTTTCTAAGGACCAAGATTTAGTAAAACTTATATTTTTAGCTTGGTTTCTTTAGAAATCCTCCATAAATCTTTAGATCTATAAGTATTATTACTCACATTAATCATTATTTTTCAAGAAAACAATATATTCTTTCAAGTTCATGTCTTGCATGAGGATGATTTATAAATCTCTAACATTTTCATCCTCTCATCTTGTTAGATTATGTTTTTAATTATGATCTAGTAAGATCATATAATGATCTACATCATTTACATAAACCATCGTTCATCAAGTATCATAACAACACTAAACAACATGATTTCTTTAAGATTTCTTATAGTTTTATGCTTATGTTCATGTTTCATCTTCAAGTTTCTTAGTGTTCTTCATGATTTTCAACGTGTATCATTCTTTAACCACTTGAAATAGATGTAAAATGGAAGGATTTGTGTTCTTACCACTAGCTCAAGGCTAGGTATGATTCAAGTGAAGAAAACAAGTGGATAAAAACAAATGATGAAGGTCCTTCAACTTCCGGAAGTTCCAAGCTTCCTAACTTAGCTCCTAACACCTTAATATCTCTTGGGAATGGATGGAATGGAAGTAAAAATGGAGGTGTGTGGTGCCTTGTCTTTGGTTGTGGGTTAGGGAAGGAGGAAGAAAAGGATTTTGATGTTGGTGATGATTGAGAATGATATGTTATGATCTTAGAGTTATTTATAATATCCATCAACAAGTTAAAGTCTAATGATTTTTGTGCTAATGAAGTAGGAAACACAATCTAATAAAGAATTCAAATAAAATCACTTATGGGGGCCACACTATGGCCGTTTACTAGGTGGGTGGGGGGGTATAGGTGTAGGTGTTAACCAATAGTTAGTTATTATGGTTAGGATCCAAGTATGTAGTTAGGATTTGGTTAATAGATATTTATGTAGTGTGTGTTATGATGTTCAGGGACCATAACTAGCTTGGTAATGTTAAAGCAGTGACTCTAATGTAACTTTGGTGTTTCGGGTAGTGTCTGGTTGTTCGGTTGGTTACCGGTTCGTTAAGGTGCTAAACTTCGCAGTTTAGTGTGCTTTATGTACCCTTTTATGACAGTTTCGATTCCCGACACTTAGGAAAGTATTCAGGACTATTTAACCATATTTCTGCATGATATTAGATTGTTTAAATGTTGGTTATAGCTGAATTTTGCTGATTTTCTGCAGAATTCTGCAGTTTATGTGAGTTTTAAGCACTTTTCGGCACATAAACTATCACTAAGAAGGCAGTTTTATGATCCTTACTTTCCTACACACTATACTAGTGTAATACTTGGTTTCTGGCACATTCTGTGTCTGGATACAATGTCTGTCTTTCTACTGAACTCTGTCAACATTTTTCTGATTTGCTGGATAACTGTGCTAACTGTGTTTCATGCATCACTTGAGTCAATAAAGTTTTTATGCAATAATGACATGGCATTTAGCAATATATGATGCACAGGTATGTATATGGTAATAACTAGAAAGCAGTTCAAGTAATTAATTGTAAATTTAGCACAGTCATTAAGCACAAATCATTATTTAATAACTGTACGGATGTATGCAAATTTGACAGTTCTCACATTCTCCCCCTGTTAAGAAAATTTCTTCCTTGAAATTTATACTACCTTAACTCCTTAGGGTTACATTATGCGTGTATGGATATGAATAATACTAAAGTAGATAACCACAAAACCGAATCAAGACTTATTCAAAGCAAGTGCATCCAATGACATATTACAATAATCAGAACCCAGCAGTTAAAAGGTATGTGTTTCAGAATTTGATATCAAAGGACACGAGATATATAGATGTAAAATCTAGTGTAACTTAGTTAAGAGGGGTGCAACAAAGGAGTTTCGACCAATAGAATTTCAAGCAATCGATCACAATATGCTAATGAGTTTTCAAAAACAATAGCATCCGCTGTATGAACTCAAAATCAATAACCCGAATATGATAGTAACACGAAAATTATCTGTCAACTTTTGAGTAAATAAATGGTTAAGATTAGTGTGTTGACATTCTTGAATTACGAAAATACACCGAAATGAAATACAATCAAATCTGGTGTGTCATTATCTTAATACATAGTTGCATTAAGAATGTTTAAATGACAAGTTAAGAAAAAATATGGGTAGTTGCGTGTGAAACGGTTGATCATGAATAGCACAAGCTACAAGTTTGTACCGACACCACAAGGTGTCGTAATAACATAATTCAATAATAGCGGTGACCGAACAAGTTCACCGTGTT
Source organism: Helianthus annuus (assembly GCF_002127325.2). NCBI lineage: Eukaryota > Viridiplantae > Streptophyta > Magnoliopsida > Asterales > Asteraceae > Helianthus > Helianthus annuus. The sequence continues at coordinate 108,688,658 of NC_035436.2, forward strand.
TGAAATCAAATGAAAGTGTAATGAAGCAATCCTGAGAATTTGATTCAAACGGCATCGTAGGATTTTTCAATTGAATATAGAACATCAAAGACTACTGTTTCCGATCGAATATGAAAAAGCGATAAATACCGCAAGGCATTTGATTGATAATGAAAGACCCATTAGGAGGTACACTGGATGATATAAATTGAACTTATGTACCATTTTCTTGACACACAACTGTGTTAAGACTGCTTTAATCACGGTAAATAAAACGGATTTAGAGCAAGTCAATAAATAAACAATTAAATCCGTGTATGAGATGCGTAAACGAGATTTGCACAGGCTTCAGTTTAGTTAAAACATCACCACAAGGTGTCGAAACCGACAAACGATTTAGTGGAGTCGTAGACCAAACAAGTCTACTACGACTCGAAACAAAAGAACTTTTGCAAAAATAAATTTGGATATGATGCTCTCAATACATCATACGGCGTCTTGAATTGAATATGCGAAATGGACAGGTCCAAGCAATTGAACTTGTTTTCAGCGCAATCTGACAATAAACGTATGTATCGACAAAAGGGAATCTCAGCATGGTTACAAAGATAAACCATGAATATAATTTCAAAGAAAAGAAGTTTCAAGAAAGTGTGTTGACTTGATAGCAAAGGAGCCAACAATTATAACAATGTAGGTCATTCAAATCACAGATGGATAATTAGCTTTAGCAATTAATATTTGAACTTTGACGAAACGCTTTTTCCGAAATGAAACCACATGCGTATCAAATGGTGCATGCGTGACATATGAATTCCAAGGAATGAAACAATGAGTATTCCCTATAATGAAGGAATGATCAAGTATCGAGGCAAAGAAGTGTTTGCTTTAATGAAGAAAACTGTTATGATGCAACCATCATTAGGAGAAGTAGAGATGCAAAATTCTACTTATTAGAAGCAAAAGTGGAAATTTCAATAGAAATTTGAGTGATTTATCTATTTGGTTAACTGAAATAATATATATGTCAGAAATATGGGGTTTGCTCTAGTTAATAGACGTAGTTTCCATGTGATAACCTTTAATGAGTTTTGACCTTAGTTCCCAAAGGTCCTCAGTACATGTTTTCTAGGTTCTCAAAGTTTTGCACTCTGTGTATAACTGTTTCGTGCACCGTGTAGAAAACACACAATATTAGTGTAGGTTCAAAACAAGTTGTCGGCTCACTATACTTCAGTATACTTTCTTCCTGAATTCACAGCTAATGATACTCGATCAACGATCAATCTTAGAATAGTAGTGGAATCCTCACAGTTAGTTAAATAAATAATTCGTTAATCCTCAGCAAGAGTTACCATCTCTTATTGGTTAGCTCGTTCGGCTCCTGGGAGTTGATGCTTATTTGAGAATCATCATCCTTCTCCTTGACGAACAATACTGAAACTCCTTAGGGCAAAAAGCTTGCTTTATAATTCCCCAAACTGGAAACTTCTGAAGTTGCGTTGACAAATCTTGTATCTCAGGAAGTGCAAGTCGATAGGGTGCCTTGGCCACAGGCGCGGCGCCTGGTACCTAGCCAATGTGGAAGTCGACTTGCGTTAAGGAGGTAATCCTGACAAGTCTCTGGGGAAGACTTCATGATATTCCCTTACCATAGGGATATCATCGAGCTTAGGTTCTTCGGCTTCTTGTCCATGACATGAGCCAAGAAGGCGTTGCATCCTTTGCGCAAAAACCTCTGTGCCCGTAAACAACTGATAATCCATAAGTGCGTATCCTGCTTCATGAATCATGATCATTTCTTCATTCGCCATCCAGATGCGGATAACAATCTCTGCTTGATTGCTCGACAACCAATCCATCCCAATTACCACGTCGAAGCTTCCCTTTAGCTAGTTCTATCGAGTACGGGTTATCTAACTTACTTGCTACTTAACCAAGCATACTCTCAACTCTAGAGATGCGGAGCTAAAATTTGTATTAGTATCAAGTAGCACAGATGCATAACGTTGACTAATATGGGATGTACCGATGACCACGTTTGGATCCTGGCGTGCTTTCCTAGCCCCGCTATTGAGCTTTCATCCTTGCGCCTGATTGTTTTTAGGGCAATATTTTCTGAAGTGCCTTTTGTCTCCACAGTTAAAACAACCTTGAGCACGTTTTTGCTTGTCACTTATCCTGCCTTGATAGTCGTTGTTGTCGTTGTTTCCTTTGTGATTCTCGCTACCATCTTCGCCTCCATTTCTACGTTCAGTACCTTGCCTACAAGTCTCCTTAGGATGCCCCCTCTTGCCACAGTTATCACATTTTCCATATTTACATTGCCCGACATGATAACGTAGACAATTGTTGCACTTAGGTAGGAGACCCATGTACTCTTTTCCCTTTTTGGCCTTCTTCTTGTTATTCACCCGAGTACCCTTCTTGAAATTTGCGAACTTCTTCTTGTTATCTCTAGATGGCTCCACAGGAGTCTCCTTTTTCTCCTCCGAAGTGGAAAATTTTCCTAGTCTAACCGCTTCTTCAGTGAGCGCCACGCTTAAGTTGGTAGCATCGGTGATTGTTGGAGGTTTAGATGTTGTCACCATGCTTAGAATCGAAGGTGCCAATCCCCAGATGAAGCGTTCTATCCTCTTAAACTCTGGTTCCACCAGACGTCTAGCAACTTGTGATAAATCGTGAAATCTCTGCACATACTCAGCTATCTTTGAACCTTCCATTTTCAAGTTCCAAAGTTCAGTCTCCAACTTCTGGACTTCTGCCCTCGAGCAATATCTCTTACGCATCAGCTCTTTCAGTTCGTCCCACATCAAAGCATACGCAGCCGTCTCACCCAACGTTTGAACCTGAAGGTTCCACCATGACAGAGCCACATCCAGAAACAGTCCGGCTATGTACGTGACCTGATGCTCGGGGGCGCATTTACTTAATCGTAAAACATAATCTGTCTTCTCAACCCAACGCACGAAGGCTACGGCACCCCCAGTGCCGTCAAAATCTCGGGGCTTGCAGCTTAAGAACTGCTTGTAGGTGCAGCCTGCGACAAAAGCAACATCATTCACATAAGGCATTAACAAAGCACTCGTGGAAATGTCCAAACGTTTGTAATGTGTCTTAAGTGACTAAACATTACCGTTGGGTGGGTTATTTCCGGAGGTACCTCCGTTGCGTTCGGAGCCAAGGGCCTCGTGTTGTGCGATGGCTTGTGAGATGCGCTCTTGTAATTCTGCCTCTGTCGTCGGCAGAGTGTTGTTGGTATTGGTGTTCCTTTGAAGCGACATCTTCTAAGAAGAAGATCGGTTAGGTCAGGTCTTATTAAGGATACGGGCACATAAGTGTCTACGTAGCGAATAAGACTTGGGAGGTGTATTTACATACGTGTATAAGCAATCGTTATAGCAAGCAATCATATAACATCATAATTGTAGCACAAACATGCAGATGGGAACATATTTAACGAGAACATAACAAGCAAGCACGTAGCATCATAATTATAGCACACACATGCAGATCAACAACGTGCTTAGCGAAGACATAACGACTGAGCTCTCATTATTTACCGACCACAATCACATTGTCTACAAAGTATATCACATCAAAAGGGACACAGGTCTCCCTACCCTTGTCCATAAGTCTATCAGTGTATCAAAATCACGTGGTCAAAAGTAGTCTTCAAAAAGTCTCCCAAATCTCGGCTCATTAGTAGTGTCTTTACCCAAAAGTAATGCAATCCGCAAAAAACCAAAAACCAACTATACCGATGACTGAGGTGGAGGAGGGAAGAAAAGCGCCTACTAACAGGTGCGAGTTTCTCCTCGAGCTTGTATATACGGCGAAGTAAGTACCTGATCTGCTGCTTGATAGTAGAGAAATGAGCATCAAAACCTAAGAAAGGTGTAATAGCAGCAGGTGAGAGTGCAAAAGGAGACAATGATGAATGTGGAGGATCAAAGTATACTGGCATAGACAGAGTGGGGGATGTGGTGTCAGCTCAAGCTCCAAAACTCTAAAATTTAAAACCTCAAATTGCAGCTGAAGTAACAGGAGCAACTCATCCCATGTGTAGCCTCCATAAAGTGAGGGATGGTAGGGGTCTGAAATCAGCATAGTGTATGGTAGGAACCATCGGAATGGCTCGTCCAGCGGTGAAGAACTGAAAGGAGCAAACGGTGCAGCCCGTGAGGTCGTAGGAAATGCTGTTGTATCAAAAGGGATGATTACGCGGGTGCTGACCTGGAGTACCTTCCCGGGGTGCGGGTATGTCCTGAAAGAAAGCGATAGGCATGTCGGTGCAATGATCATCGGTCTCCAAAGGGGGAAAAGGGAGCAACATCAGCGGGTGCAGGCGGGGGAATAAATAGCCCAACAAAAGGGGAATCAACAGGTGCAGGAACTAGATCAGATATAAGGGGTGCAATGTATGGTAAACCAAAAGGAACATGGTCGAGATCAAGAATTAGCTCAAGATCAATAGGTGCAACATCAGGCTGACCCAAAAGTAACAGGAGCTAGCTCAGGAGCAGGCTCTGGGTCGTGTGAAGGTGTGGGATCTTGAGCAGGTGATAGTGCAGCAGTCTTAGCGGTGTCGTCGTCTAAGGCAGTAGTAAAAAGCTGCAATCCGGTAGTCTGTAAGGCTGCAGATAACACAGACTCAAAGGAGTCTGAAATCGAGTGTAAAATGGAAGCAGAGGATACTTCAATGGCAGGAATCTCAAGAGGTAGAATAGCAACGATCCTTAGCTATCTCTCCATCACTCTGGCATCAACAGGAGGATCATCAACAAACAAATCAACGTCATCATCAAACAAATCGTCAAAAGGGCAGATCCTCAGGAGGAATGACCACGAGAGGTACGACATTGGGGGTTGGAGCTACGATGTGATCGCCATCGGGGTGTCCAATTGACGAGGTGGCCAGGGACTGGAACAGGGATGTCAAAAAGGGTCCTCGTCAGGGAAGCCATCAGGAAGGGGGTAAATCATCGCCCAAGTCTGGTAGCGTGAACGGCTGGAAGTCGTCCTCGTCCTTGGTCAGCATGTCAGGGTCACTCGCAGTGTCTGACGTAAACATCTCCGGCGCAGGTGCAATCTCATTATCTGTGGCGGTGGCCATAGGGTCGTCAATGTCTGACAGCTCGTTTTCTAAAGAAGGTGACATGTGTGCCGGTACATAATAATCATAGCATGTATATCCATAGTAATCACTAACACTTAGTGTATTGCAAGCAAAGACAATTCATCATGTAATCATGTATTCACATTATTCTTCATGAAACTTTCTATCCTTCCTAGTCTCCCAGACTAAACCACCTAGTCTCCCAGACTAAACCAACCAGTCTCCTAGACTAAACCACCCAGTCTGCCAGACTAAACTACCTAGTCTCCCAGACTAAACCACCCAGTCTCCCAGACTAAACCACCTAGTCTCCCAGACTGAACCACCTAGTCTCCCAGACTGAACCACCCAGTCTCTCAGACTGAAACACCTAGTTGATGTGCGTGAAGTGTGCTATATATTTAATTTACAATTAAAAGCCCTTTTACACTTTTTAGCCAAGTTTTAAATTTATAAAACACGATATTTACTAACACTCAACACACATATGGGCAAGTGCACCCATCGTGAGCGTAATATAGTGTTGGTAAGATACCAAGGTCGTCCAAGGACACAAGAGCTTTTAGTACCGGTTTATCCTCAACGTCTAATCAAATCAAAAGTTAGAAAAATGTTTTTAAACTAGAAAAATAAAACTAACTAAAATGCTGAAAAATAAAATAAAAATAAAAACAGATAGACAAGATGAATCACTTGGATCCGACTCGTGTGTAGTGTAACCTTTGATTATTTCCGCACGTTTGCACTTTTTAAGAGATTATCTTAGTTATTGTAGTAGGCCCCTCTTTTGAAGGTGACGTTACCCTCAACCCAGTAGTTTGAGTCAGCAAGGATACAATCCTAAAGGGTCAGATTATTGAAAGATAATTAATTAAATTATTAATGCATAATGTGGTAGGCCCCTCTTTTGAAGGTGACGTTACCCTCGGCTAAGTAGTCTGAGTCAGCAGGGATACAATCCTAAGTAGCCGGGTTAAAGTTTTAATAGTAGCTTACATAAGAGGGGATCAAAGAGTTTGGATCCCCGCCATCCAATACCGGTGGGTATTGAAGGAGGTCCTACTAAATTTGACCCAGGTCCTTGCAGGATCTATACACTGAACAAGGCAAGACTCTTACCAAACCGTTCCCTTAAACCCCGACCAGGTAGCCAACATATCTCCATATAGACCGTGGAGATATGAATGGTGAAAATCTTTAATTTTATATAGACAGTAAAATAATGCCAAGACACCACGGACAAACGATAAGGAAGAATCACCTTCAACATAAGAAACGAGTTATTAAAGTCATTAATACATAACCAAATAAAAAGTGCGAAAAGATTAAAAATAAAAAGTATTACACTAAACACTTGTCTTCACCAAGTGATGTAAGAGACTTAGGCAAACATGGCCTTTGATTGTCAAGAACTCTTACAATCAATCTTGGATCCCGAGACGACTCACACACTCTATGATGGATGATGGATGATGGTGGTGGATGATGGTGTTGTGATGGTGGTGGGTGGTGGGTGAAGTGTGAGAGAGGTGGTGTGCCAAGGGATGGTTTGCAAATGAGCCAAGCACCCCTATTTATAGCCTGAACAGTAGCTCGGGCACAACCCCGTGTCTATTGGGCATGGCCCCGTTGTCACACCCTGACCACGTAAAACAACAAAATGTGGCGGAAACATCGGGGAGTGTTGTAATAGAATCATTGTTTCACAACCATGGAATAAATAATTTCGTTTTATTGAATTAATGAACTCACTGTTTTAATACAATCAAATAAATACAACTATTATCTTTCAAATTTAAAGTCGCTAAGGCACGAGTCCATCCTATGTATAGCATGCATCAACAAGCATCACATAACAGCACCTGAAACATGTGTAAAAATAGGTACGTCAGCATAAAATGCCTGTGAGATACATAGGTTTTATTGATTTTAGGATTTATGACTTATAAGTTTAAAGAAAAATGTTTAAGAAAAGTAGTCATGATCCTTGAAAATGGTTTTCTTTTATAAATCATACTAAAATATATAAGAAATCAGATGATATAAAATAATAATACATAGGTAATTAAATAACTAAGTAAAATAAGTTTGTATAAAATATATTGTTTGAAAAACAATATTTTGATAAAAAAAGTTTATAGCATATATAAAAATATACTTTGGTTTTAAGAAAGTCGAGTAAGTAATATATTAAAATATACTTCAGTTCTAAAATCGTTAACCCAAGTGTACTAAATAACGCCACGGTATGTAATGTGATGAAAACACTTATATATAAGAAGTACCAGCGGCGTATCTACCATGTTTTCATCACATTACACCCGTCCCGTTATCTAAACACTAAACAAAACCCAATTGTTAAACAAATAGTATAATAATATACTTTAGTTGTTAAAAATAATAATTTTCAGTAGTATATCAAAAGTATACTTTGGATTTAGAAATAACATATTAAACTATGCTTTGGTTTTGAAAATAACATATTAAACTATGCTTTGGTTTTGAAAATAGCATATTAAACTATGCTTTGGATTTTGAAAATAACATATCAAACTATGTTTTAATGATTAACAAAATATATGTTGGTTTTGTACAGTATCACATATTAGAGCATATCAAACTATACTTTTGGGAGTATAACTAAATATACCAAAATAATGTGATTTAAGAATTCATTCAGACCTAGTGCATCAAACCACAAAGGAAATCCCTATTTGAATGGAGAAATAAATTGGTTTCAGACGTTCCATGACAACAGGAATGGGGTATCAAATCCTATAGCGCTATACCATACACCAACCGGCCTGGTGAACCAAATAAGTGCTATTCCAAACATTAATTTTATAATCTTGAAGAAAATTTTAGAGTTTAAACCATAAATAATCATTCAGTTTGTATAAAGATAAGTACTAGTATGTATAATCAATTATACTTTTGAAAACAAGAACATAACAAATAGGTACACATGTTTCACCCCAAAACAGTTGAAAACAGTAAAAGAGGGGACTATGTACTCACTTGAGGGTGCTTAGAAGTCTTGAACAACTACCAAGCAAGCTAGAGGGAGCACGGAATCAAACGACACCTAATATAGGTAACTATGTAAATAAACCGGACCTAAATCGGAAGATCGGATAGGATGAGGTCTCGTAAACCAAATGAGTGTGGGGACTCATATGATATGGTTTAACAAGGCCTACATACTAAAAGGAAACCTAACCTAAGTGCTTATGACCCGTTACGACCCGTTTAGGTAGCTTGCGCTACATTAACGCGTCGTTCGCATAAAACGCGTTCGGACCGCCTAACTAGTCCTATGACAAGTATTATATGCCTAAACATGTTTAATTATGTTGCATAATCAGTTAAGTGACAAAAGTTTGGGTTACATATGCTTAAATATCAATTATGCGTAAAAAGGGCATTTTGGTCATTTTCCTAAGGCATATAAACTATCTATCATACAATTACTTAAACAATGTGACCATAAGGTATAACCTCGGAAGGTTATTCCCTATACAACTATGGTCACCTAATGTGTTTGGTTGGATCCTAAAGATTGACCAAACAGGTCGGGTTCGAAGTATAAGAGATTGATTAGATCGCTTACCTTACGACCCTATATAAGCACTAAACCTAAAGTGACGAGCTAAACATGTTAAAACATGTTTAACGAATTTAGAAAACAGGTTTGATATCAAAACAAACGGTTTTGATACCTAAAAAGTATTTTGGTTACAAAATACGCAAGAATACGCATCTTGGCCGAAACTACGACTCGTCACTAAACCTAGATAACGTGGTAATCAGTAGGTATAATCACCAGAGACTATAACCATCGTGATTACGCTCACGTTATGAAGTTCAAACGAACTTCGCATTGACCATAAACTGGTTAATGCAGAAAGTCAAACACAGTTTGACTTTCGGACTTGAAAAGCAATAAAAGAACGAAGGAATACTTACAAAGGGTCTCCGCAAGCAAATCTTGATCCAAGTAGCTCAGGTATGAAGCAAAGGCCTCAACTTAGAGAGCATCTTAGATCAGATTTGAGTGAGGATTGCAAGAACTATGGTGGGTATTTATAGGAAATGGATCACCGTTAGGATCATTCTTCACGAATCGTGCCTCAATCTGGACCGTACAAGTGGGCAAATGGTTTTGTAATACTAGGGGTACTCAAAAACCATCAAAATTAGCCCATAGATTGCCCAAAACCATGTCCAAAAGCCTGGATACCAGCTGCTATTTCTGAAAAACTGTTTTGCTGAACTGGGGAGTTCAGGCCGCCCGCGTAAAGAATAAGCTTACCTTACGCGACCCGTGTGGGCAAACTATTCAGAAATGACAAATTGGTCCCTGAACTTGTGAAACATGCATTTTGAGGTGTTTTTGACACGTTTTAGCCCTGTTAACCTCATTTCAAGGCTCTAAAATGATGTTAAAGTATAGGGAACTCAAAACATGCTCAAAAATATCTCGGATGTCGGTTCGTTTGGTCGTACGATCGCGTTATTCGCTTAATTACGACGGAAGTCGTAACAAACGCAAAAAAGATCCAAATTAAGCGACGAATGAAATTTTATCATGCCAAACACTAAAATAAAATATTTCAATGCTTACATAAATTTTTGGATGTCCGGATATATTCAGAACGTAAGATATGCGCGAAAATGCAAACTTATGCACTTTTTGACGCTTTTAGTCCCTATTGATCAATAAAGTTTATTTTTAGCATACCGAACCCCTCAAAGCCTATTTCTAAGCTACGTTAAGGATATTTAGGGTATGTTTAACTTATGATCAAGTTCCAGAATGTTCGTTACTATACAAATCGGTATAGTTTCGCAGTTTGACACAATTAGTCCCTGCGATCAAACAAACTTGATTTCAACACACCAAACCATCCAAAACTTATTTCTAAGTTATGTGGAGGTTATTTAAGGTATGTGATATTCGCTAATTTACACATATTTTAGTCCCCCGTTTTACCCCTACTTTATGCGTTTTCGGTAGTAAAACCGTCATTCGGATACTTAATTATCTACATTTTTGTTTACAGGCCTAAAACAGCATACCAGACAAGATGATAGCGAAAACGAAGACTTTCCGGACAAAACGACGAAGCTGCGAAACTTCTGTTAGAAAACTGACCTGGGCGTGTGGAACGGTCGTGCCACCTGATGCACGACCGGGCGTCTCTGATGATTCATGAATAGCCCGGCAGTGAACAAAGGTGCAACTCCGCGTGCAAGGCATTGAAGGCCAACCCGGAAACGCACGGTCGTTCCATATCTTGCACCCCGTGCGGTTCCGACGATCCAACAAAACCTCGGAACTGAACGACTTATGCAACCAGGCGTGCAACAAGGACTCAGAACAGAACGACCGTGCCACATGAGGAACGGTCGTGCCATATCGAATCTGGTCAACGATCTGCTGATGTCACGCAGCATGGTGGACCACCACCAATAATTGCTTAAAGTGCACGGTCGTGCGATTGGAGAACGACCGTGTGACAGCGAAAAAGCATAAAAATAGAACAGAACCATTCTGTTAGTAACACTGGAATTTTGGAGAGCTTTGCAGGCGATTTTGAGGCTCCGAAGGCTTCTGCTTTCACTCGGATTCAAGCCACATTGCCCGGTTTTGCTCATTTACTATCCGGATTCTTAATCTTGTGCTTGTTTATGGTTTGGATTTCTAATCTTTCCATAATTTTGTTAATGTTTCAAGCATTTAGATTAATGTTTATGTATTATTGTAGCCTTAGGGCAAAAACACAACAATCACTTGCTTGATTATAGTCATTAGTATGTTAATCTTTGTTTGTAATGACATTTTGAAGTATTTTCTATGATTATCTTTGATGATTAGTTTGCAACCTTGTTATTGATATTGATTTCTTGATTATAAGTAATTGTGTTGGATGATTGGTACTTGGTTAGTTAAGATAGTTGAAAAATGAAGCTTAATTAATCACGTATTAGTAAACTTTTAATTTGGTTAACTAGTTTAACTTGGTTAAAATGTGGGCACCATGATACTAGAAATGGTTAGTGGTTTAATAAAATGTAATTATTGTTAATCAAGAAAGCTTGCCCTCACGGAAGGACTCTAACGGGTTAGATGGTGTTGTTATGAATTCTTGCCATGATTGTTTAGCTTAGTTAGTAGTTTCGGCCAAAATTGCTATCTTGGTGAATTTATGTGCAAGATTTGTAAAATGAACTCGGTTGTGATTTAATCTAGTTTATGCTTGTCTCGGTGGTTGCATTGTGTTTATCGGTGTCGCTTTCCTTGATTAAGTGAGGTTAGAAAACTCCTAACGGATGACTAACTTATTTTTAGGAGATTTTTGTAGACATTAGTCAATTGCACGTTAAAGAACAATTTTAGGTGGTTAAAGTGTGTTTATCGTTTTAACTTTCCGAATGATTGTCATGTTAGGATTCCCGAAAGGGATATTGTCTTAAATTAGAAAATTGACCGAATACTTCTAGTGCCAAAACTGACTTAGATGACATGCTTTGGTTGTGTATTAAGCAAGGCTATTTATATATAATCTACTATGTTTTATAAATATTTTTTTTATGCTTACTTTAGTTTAATTAAAAACCAAACAACTTATGTTTTTACCGGTAATTTAATGATAAAGGTCTAGTATTATTTCTCCGCCCATTTCCGTGGATCGATACTTGGTTCTTACCGATACTTTATTACATATATGACGGGGTACACTTGCCTCTTTCGTGTGTGTTTTGATGTAAAAGTAATAATCACTTTTATAAATTTAAAACCAAATCGTGTGTAATTTCATTGTAAAAATATGTATAGTCGCGCACGTACCAAGTTTTTGGCGCCGTTGCCGGGGAGTGGCGAGTTTTAGGAACAACCCGAGTCATTGTGTTATCGGTGTATATACTTGTTAATATTTGTGTATATTTTCGTGATTATTTATTTTTTTGATTTATTTGTTAATATTTCTTGCTTTTAATTCAATTTATTCATTTTCGTGATTCTTTTGTACACTTGTAAATTTTTATTCTAATTATTTGTTCTAATCCAGATTTATTTATTCATTTATTCGTTGAATTTTCGGCTCTTAAAAATCGTTTTTACACTAGCCGATTCGATTATTTTCATTGCTTTAATTTTTATAAAAATTTCGGCCCATTTTCGGTTTTTTATAAAATTTTCAGCCCATTTTTATACATATACTGTTCCTATTCAGCTAAAAAAAACAGCATTATTATATTAATAAAATGTTCAATGTGTCAGTTTTTCGTTTGCAGGTTGATGTCCTCAACTCCCGCGCCCGCTATTGCTGAGCCTACTGACGAACCAGCGCATAATCTTAGAAGAAGTAAGAGGCTGCGCGAAAGGTCACTTGTCATTGCACAACGCATAGCAAATGCAATCGACGAGCCGGTGATTATATCTGAAGACGAAAGCTCAGGGGACGAGGAGAGAGTCGTCATGGCGGACGACGACCGACCGCTGAATGAAACACATCAGCCCGGAAGGGCAGGCCTGGAGCCGAGTATCCTTCAGCCTACTATAGATACTCCTACTTTTGAAATTAGACCTAGTATTGTTAATATGGTGCAAAATTCTGTACAGTTTGACGGACGTGAGCATGAAGACCCTGGGAGGCATATAGCTGCTTTTCTCGCTGTCTGTTCGACATTTAGGATTACAGGTGTTTCGTAGGATGCGATTCGGTTGAGGTTGTTTCCGTTTTCGTTACGTGACAAAGCTAGAGCTTGGCTTATGTCACTTCCTGCCGGGTCCATCAGGACCTGGAATCAGTTGGCGGAGCAGTTTATGCAGAAATATTTTCCACCTGAGAAAACGAACAAGCTACGGAACCGGATTGTTTCCTTTCGCCAGGACGAGGCGAGTCGTTGCATGCGGCTTGGGAGAGATTCAAGGATTTGTTGATTGATGTGCCACATCATGGCTTCTCCAAGCGAAAGCTGGTTTTAACGTTCTATCAGGGGCTCAGCTATAATACGCAGGAGCGATTAGACGTGAACGCGGGAGGCGATCTTGGAACTAAAACGCCGACTGAAGCGTATGATATTATAGAAAAAGCTGCGTTGAAATCCAGCTCGCGTCGGGAAGGAGATAGAGGTCGATCATCATCATCATCATCATCTCGCTCAGGAGTTCATGCTGTAGACGACTACACAGCCATTACTGCACAAATCTCGGCTCTTGCATCGAGATTCGACAGGTCCCAGATGATTGCGCATGCTGGCTCGGGATGTGACCAGTGCGGAGTGTCACACGAGCCTGGGGCATGTTTTCAGGGAGTCGTATATGAGGGCCACGAAGAAGTAGATTTCGTGAGTAATCAGGTAAGGCCGCAGAACAACCCGTACAGCAACACCTATAATCCTGGTTGGAGAAATCACCCAAATTTTGGGTGGCGAGCAAACACAGGAAATCAGAACCCATTGGGGTTCACTCAGCGTGCTCCAGCGCCTCAGCAGGGTCAGCAGTACCAGCAGTACAACCAACCCTACCAGCAGCGTCCATACTCGTACAAGAATCAGGGCACTGGGAGTAGCTCCCAGCAGCAGGCCCCTCAGTCTAGTTCCAAGCTGGAGGATATGATGGCTCAGCTTCTCTCTAGCTCTGACAAACAATACCAACAAAGCGAAGATCGTTTTCTAGCTAACGAGGGAGAAATGAGGAGTCAGAAAGCCTCGATTCAGAATATCGAGAATCAGGTTGGTCAGCTGGCGCAGATGGTGTCCAAAAGGCCCCCAGGCGGTCTTCCGGGTAATACAGAACCAAACCCGGGCGGGCATGTGAATGCGATCATGACCAGGAGTGGAAAAACTACCGGACCCGTCATATCGGACTCAGCACCGATCACTGAAGCGGTCCCGACTGACACACCGGATGAGGTGCAAGCCAGGCTACGCCCAGCAAGTACAGCACAAGTCCAGGAGCCGGTCAAAGATTACACTCCACCAGTACCTTACCCAGGCAAGCTGAAGAAACAGAAGAATGAAGAACAATACGGTAAGTTCCTTGAGTTGTTTAAGCAACTACACATTAATATACCGTTTGTTGAAGCCTTGGCCCAGATGCCAAAGTATGCGAAATTCCTAAAGGATATCCTCTCGAATAAACAGAAGCTCGAGGATATATCATGTGTGGTGATGAATGAAACTTGTTCCGCAGTTCTACAAAACCGTCTGCCCACGAAAATGGGAGATCCTGGTAGCTTTACGTTCCTGTGTTTGATTGGAAACATGTCTGTTAGCCATGCATTGGCTGACTTGGGAGCGAGTATCAACCTTATGCCGTATAAGGTTTTTACAAAGCTGGATCTGGGTGAGCCGTCACCCACTAGGATGAGCATTCGGCTGGCAGATCGCTCAATAAAGTATCCGCGCGGATTTGTGGAAAACATGCTTGTAAAAATCGATAAATTTGTTTTCCCCGTGGATTTTGTTATCCTTGACATGGACGAAGATTCAAGAGTGCCTTTAATACTTGGACGCCCATTCCTCAACACAGCGAGGACGATTGTTGATGTGGCAGCTGGCCAAATTACGCTCTGAGTAAATGACGAGCACGTGACATTTGATATTAAAAGATCAATGCAGCATCCGCAAAGTCACGATGACATGCTTTACTATGTCGACATTGTCGACGCATGTGTGTGCTCTCATTTTCAAGGCACTGTTGACGAGATTGATTCGGACACACGTCTGTCGTGTGGGGACCTGATTGGCATTACGCAGGAGGGCCACAATTTCGAGCAGCCAGTCTATCAGATTGGTCACGATGGTTCCCAGAGTCCGGAGAGGTTTCTAGAAATTGGCCATGTAAAAGAGGAGGAAGCAAAGCCTTCGGTTGAAGATCCGACGCCTTTGGAGTTGAAAGAACTCCCGCCACATCTCGAGTATGCATTTCTTGACGAGGAGCGTCGCTTACCGGTCATAATTTCGGCATGATTGGAAAAGGATGAGAAAAATCAGCTTCTCGAGGTTCTGAGACTTCATAAGAGAGCCATTGCATGGAAAATCATGGATATCAAGGGCATCAATCCTTCTTTTTGTACTCACAAGATTCTGATGGAAGACGAGTACAAACCATATACACAGCATCAGAGGCGTTTAAATCCAAATATGCAGGACGTGGTGAAGAAGGATGTGATTAAGTTGTTGGATGCCGACATGATTTATCCTATTTCGGACTCTGTGTGGGTGAGTCTGGTCCTAAACTGGGAAAAATGCCACTTCATGGTGAAGGAGGGCATAGTTCTGGGACACAAAATTTCTCACGCGGGCATGGAAGTCGATCCAGCTAAAGTCGACATTATTTCACGACTTCCGCCCCCACCTCTGTTAGAGCTATATGGAGCTTTCTTGGTCATGCCGGGTTCTATCGGCGATTCATTAAAGATTTTTTAAAAAATCGCCAGACCCATGACCCGTTTGTTGGAGAAAGACGCTCCGTTCATATTTGGAGATGATTGCTTGAGAGCCTTTGACCTTCTCAAGCAAAAGTTGATTGAGGCCCCTATTTTAGTTGCACCCGACTGGAGTCTGCCGTTTGAGATTATGTGCGACGCGAGTGATTACGCTATAGGGGCCGTTCTTGGCCAAAAGAGAGAAAAGCACTTTCACCCGATCTATTATGCGAGCAAAACTCTTCACGACGCTCAGGAGCACTATACCACGACAGAAAAAGAGCTCTTAGCGTTCGTTTTCGCATTTGACAAATTTAGATCATACTTGGTGCTTTCGAAAACCGTTGTATATACTGATCATGCTGCCATCCGATATCTCTTCAGCAAACAGGACGCCAAACCGCGTCTGATCAGGTGGATCTTGTTGCTGCAGGAGTTTGATATTGAAATTCAAGATAAAAAGGGTGCATTGAATGTAGCGGCTGACCATCTATCTCGGTTAGAGCATGGATACATCGTGGACGCGCGTTGGGATTCCATGAATGACAACTTCCCACACGAGTCTTTGATGAGTGTTGAGATATGCGATGAGTCGCCATGGTTCGCTGACCTTGCGAACTACCTTACTTGCGGGATTCTGATTAAAGGGTTGACTCACCAGCATAAGAGGAAATTCTTTTCGGATGTCAAGCACTACATTTGGGATGACCCTTACTTGTTTCGGGTAGGTGCTGATCTGGTGACTAGGAGATGTGTTTCAGGGAAGGAGGCAGCCGATATTCTGCGCCATTGTCACGAGGGACCTACCGGAGGCCACCACGGAGCCAACTTTACCACCAAGAAGGTGTTGGATTCCGGGTTTTATTGGCCGACTATATTTCGTGATGTGTAGAGTTGGGTTAGAGCGTGCGATGCTTGCCAGAGGGCGACAAATATATCAGCATGTGATGAAATGCCTCAGAACTAGATTCAGGTTTGTGAAGTCTTCGATATTTGGGGGATAGACTTCATGGGACCATTTCCCCCCTCACGAGGTAATAAGTACATCCTGGTCGCAGTTGACTATGTATCGAAGCGGGCGGAGGCACAGGCCTTACCCACCAATGATGCCAGGGTAGTCGTGAGATTTTTGAAAAGCTTGTTTGCCCGGTTTGGCGCTCCGAAAGCGCTTATCAGTGACAGAGGGACGCATTTTTGCAACACTCTGCTCGAGAGAGCTTTGTCCCGTTACGGTGTGCATCACCGTCTATCCATGCCCTATCATCCGTAGACAAGCGGACAGGTGGAAGTCACGAACCGGGGGCTGAAAAGAATCCTTGAGCGGTCGGTAGGTGCAAACCGCAAGGATTGGTCGGATAAGCTTGATGAAGCGTTGTGGGCTTTCCGTACGGCTTACAAGATGCCTATTGGGACTACTCCCTTTAGGCTTGTGTACGGAAAGGCATGCCATTTACCGGTTGAGTTGGAGCATAAAGCGATGTGGGCTCTAAAAACCGCAAATCTGGACCTAAAAGCCGGAGGTGAAGCCCGGTTTCTCCAGATTCATGAATTGGAAGAGTTGCGACAACGCGCTTATGAGAGCTCCGTGTTGTACAAGGAGCGCACGAAGAGATTGCACGATAAACGCTTGAAGGACCACAAAGAATTCCAAGCGGGCGATCTTGTTCTTCTTTACAACTCGCGGTTGCGCTTATTTCCCGGAAAGCTTCATTCACATTGGACAGGCCCATACACAGTTAAAGAGGTATTTCCGTATGGGACTGTTGCAATAGAGAACGCAGACGGCGTTATTTTCAAAGTAAATGGGCATCGCTTGAAGTTATATGTAACAACTGTCACTAAAATCAATAACTAGGACGATAATTAGTCAATAAGAAAACCCTAATTGAGACACCCAAGTAATTCTACATTAGCCCTAAAATTTTCAGAACAATCGGAATCAGGATCAGGGCCCCTAAAACTCAAGGGGGTTAAACCCTAGTGATAATTATCAACAGAAAACGGTTGTTAAAACTTGATTGGCCAAATCTAATAACTCAGCCAAGCTAGTCCCGAGCCTAGGCAGCCTATAATTAGACTGCTTAGCTTACGGACCGTAAGGGATCAGGCATACGGTTCGTAAGGGAGTCCTAAAAATTAGTATAAATAGCCGGCCTTGGCACTTGATTTATGTTATTAAAACGACGCACAATTTCACTGTGTACGTCGAGATAGAGCTAAAACACTGCAATTAACACACACGGATCACGAAGTGCTGCCGCAATTAGGGTAATAACTCGATTGCTATTACGATTCAACGTCCGATCGATTGTAACTATCCAATGATTGTCCGAGTGCTGCTCAAATTGAGCTTGTACTTTGATTATTCGTCGTGATTTCGACTTGAATATTTGAGTGCTGTTCGAATTCGGACTATGCTCTGTTATTCGTTGTGAATCCGATTGAATTATTAAGTATCGCACTTGTTAATCGATGTGAGGGTTTGATCTCGTGAATTGACGTAACTGCTGAATTAGTTACTAACCCAGTTGTGTGTGTGCATTATTATTTAAATTAGGTTAATCACAGGCAAATCAGTAAGGCTTATACTCTGCTCGTTAAATCTGCAATGTGAGTCATTCTCTTTTTATCAACTGTTTTACAATACTCCAAATTTATTTTCATAAAGTTATAATTACAGGGACTAAGTCGTGGATATCTTGATTTATTGGTTAGTGGGGTATTGTGCACATTACTATTTCTCCCAGTTAGGTTCATTGACCTACTAGGGAGGAACGTCACTATTAGAGTTCATTGACCTAATAGTGGTATGACCATCGTCACCATTGTGACTTGTCACCATTGTGACAGAAAGCCAGATAAAGATAAGATAGGAACCATTGTAATCGCTCTTATGCTGTAATTTATAACTATGGATCATTTCCTAAAACCTGAATGAACTCACTCAGTATTTCCCGCTGACAAAACCTTTTTCAAACATGTTTCAGGTGATCTGGTATGAGCAAATAAAAGTGCCAGGAAGCACTACCAGCTTAGAAAAGTGGCTCAGTGTAAATAACTAAAGAAACATGTTTTGAAAAATAAGGAGTTCCAGTGAAATCACATTATTGTAAATTATGGGATTTATCCCTCCGTTATAAAACGAGCAGTTTTAATAATAAAAGATCCTGTTTTAAAAAGACTTCCGCTGTCGCCTAAAATTTAAATACCGCAGGATTTCTGTCCCGCGGCTCCTGAAACGGGTCAAACCGGGTCAGGGGCCGTGACATTATACGTTGCCGGGCAGACAGAGTCGGTGATGGAGGTCATTGAGCTCCAAACCCCGCACACATCATAAGTGTGGGGGGAGAGAGTCTACGCTGCTGACTCGCGGATAAAAAATGCAGCAAGAGCGTATTTTGCGCTTTAGGGGTAGTATCGTCATTTTAGGATTTATTTTTCTAGTTTTAGCTTGGAGTCTTGCTATCGACTCGTCGACAAAAATTTAGCATGAGTCTACGCTACTGACTCGCCGACAAAAATGTAGCAGGAGCGTCTTTGGCGCTATAAGGGTAAAATTGTCCTTTGTTGTGTTTTTGTAGTTTTAGCGTAATTTAGGTTAGTTAGGTAGTTTCCGTTAGTTTGTTGTAGTTTCGTACATGCCGAGCGAAGGTTCTGTGTTGCATTATTGTTATAACAATTGGCGTGTTGAAAAAATGGCGAAAAACGGCCAAAACAGTTGCTGGAAATGGCTTCTGCAGAAAATTCTGATCTGCAGCTGATGCACGACCGTGCCAGGATTCGCACGATCGTGCGTTCCCTAGGGCCGGCACGGTGGATCGCACCCTCGGTGCATCACCGAGAATAGTGAATGGGCTTGAACGATGTTAGTGACGCACGACCGTGCCAAATGTTGAACGACCGTGCGTCAGGCTGAGGGCAGTTTTGTCATTTGGCACTATAAATACCCTCATCTGCAGCCCCCATTCACAATTCGCGAAACCCTACCAGCACCAGGCCGTTCCAGAGTGATACTTCATCAAATCGCACGATTTTTCGCACGATCTCACACCCTTCTTCGCACGGTACGTTCCTAGTTGTAGATTTCTTGTTTCCTTGCTTTCTAGGTTAGATTTCTCCGATTCTTCAAGGGATTTGTTAGGGTTCTCTTCATAAACAAATCGAAACCCTAACCCTTGTTTGAATATTGCTTATCGTGAACACCCGATTGAGTTTCCGACCCCTGTTTGTACAAAAAAGTTGTTGACTTTGGGAAAATCAGGCTATTCAAAGTTCAGGGGTTTGAAATCTGCAGGTCACTTGTTGCACGGTCGTTCCTTGGATGGAACGGTCGTGCCATTCCGGATGATTCACGATGTCAGCTTGTTGTCCGGTATTGCACGGTTGTGCCGTTGGTCGCACGCCGTGCAGTTCCAACATCTCTGGGCAGATGGTGCATGTCATCGGCGACGCACGACCGTGCATCTCGTCGCACGACCATGCCATATGCCCAGATCAGATTTACAGCTTCTTCATAAGTGGCTGCTCGGCTGTTTTTGATTCAAAATTTTTATGTTTCCATCTCTCTAATGACATTTCTCATACAGATGAACCATCCTTTCCTTCAATTCGATCCCAACGATGAGCGAGAGGCTTTGTGCATCCCGAAACGTGACGCATTATGGGCACGGCGGGGACAATTCGGAGTCCCCCGATGGTTGGATTGGGAAGTCATGCAGGAACTCAATCAGTATGACCGACTAGACAACATGATGATTCGCCCACTTACAAATCTGGTCGGTTGCAACCGACCCGTTTACCGGGAGCTGACCATAGAGTTCTTCGCATCTTATGCCTACGAAAAGCCGGTTGCTGCTCGAAAACCCAAATTCCGCCACAAGGAGCGGGTAACTTTCAGGTTATGTGGTCGATGGCATAGGTGGTCGGTTGGTCGTTTTGGTAGAAGGCTCGGGATTTATACTAGGGAAGATATGGATGATCCCAATGTCTTCACAGATCAGTTCACTTTCCCTTCTGATGCAGCACGGGATGCATTTTGGGCTGCAAATGCTGTTGGGGATCCCTACAACCCGAGGATGTCAAAGGCTTCGCGACTCAAAGACCCTTTGGTGCGAGTGATGCACCATGTTTTTAGCCATACGATATGCGGTCGCATGGACAGTCTCGGTAACTGTCCAACACCAGATATTATTTTTTTATATGCATTGGTGGAGAAAGCACCTATCAACCTGGCCGCGCGAATGGCTGAATACTTCGTCAAGTGCTCGGGGCGGACTCCGAGCAGTCAGATACATGGCGGTCAGTATGTGTCCGAAATAGCGTACAACGAACGCTATATGACTGAGGAGGTGCTTCAGTGTCTCACTCTGATAACCGAGGGGGTTCATGTCGACATCAGGTCACTCAAGGCCATGGGGGTGATTGTAGAGTTAGATAGGGGGGATAGGTTGAGGGGGCTGAATAACGAGGTCTGGGACCCGTTACCCCCACTTCCATCAGACGAAGAGGATGTAGAAATGCAGGAGCAGCACGCAGTTCAGCAGCACGGACCGCACACACCACCACACCAGACACCGCCGCATGAGCCGCAGCACCATGAGTACCACCAGCATCAGGATTGGCCTGAGTTTTATCAGCAGTTCCAGCAGATGCGTGTTACGCAGGAGCAACATGGTACCTACATCGACCAGATTAGGACTAGCCAGGACCAGATCCGGGCTAGTCAGGATCAGCTCAGGGCCACTCAGGATCAGCTTAGGCATAGCCAGGAGAGCTTATACTAGGGGGTGAGTGCCGGATTTTCATACCTATTCGGAGAGATGCACCATGCATATCCCGACTACTTTCAGCACCCTCCACAGTTCCCACCATGGAACCCACCTGGTTATGGCGATGCGGGCCCATCCTTCACGAGAGACGATGATGGTGATGACGAGTAGGAGATGGTGGTGATGTTCGTTAGTTGTTTTTATTATTTCAGTACTTGTCATTTCGGGTGTTCTTTTTGCTTAGTATTTCAAACACCCTCGGATTGTATTTTATTTTCAAAACATTTTACTTTACGTTATATCTTTGTTTGGATTGATAGTATTTATGTATATTATGGTTGATTTGTGATTTTTCTGTTTCTGTTCTATTTTGGTGCACATGTGACATACTTGCAGGTTTTGGGCTATTGGATTTTGGACCGGAGCACGTGACAGATACAGCTTCGGAAGTCTCGTTCATCAACATCATCTTGAGGGGAGTATTGTTATCCTTTTCTCTATATATCGGGTCTCGCATTGGGGACAATGCGAAGTTCAAGTGTGGGGAGGGGGTTAACTTTGTTAACTTTGTTAACTTTGTTAACTTTGTTTGTCCTCAATAAAAAAAAAATTTCAGAAAAATCATTCAAAAATACCTGTATTTTGTATATATTTTAGTAAATAAACCGGTTGGTTGTGTTTTAGAAAACTTCGGACTTGATAAAAAGAACTCGACAAGCAAAATATTTTTGAAAAAGGAATCCGGAAAGCGTGACAAACAAAGAAAGAATTACATGATTGTTTTCACACTTTTACCTATTCCATCCGTTACGTGAGCATATTTGAGCCTATTGTTATATATTTGTTCATTTCGGATATAGGAGTGAGCCGGATGTTATGTGTAATTTAGAATTTGTCACTAGTATGCTTGTTAAGACCATGAGCTTGTGGATTTGTGTAAAAGTGATAGAGGCACTTAGATTACCCCTTTGTTGTAAACCTTGTTCTTTGTGTTGTGTTCCCCGTTCACCTTATATTACCCTTTAGGATTAACCATGTCGAGCCTTCCCGTTTACCTTTGTTTACCCACATTATCGCCCACTTAGCCAAATTTAGCCTTTATATGTTTTAAACCCCTTTTTAGTGTTAAAACTCGGACAAAATAATCGTTTAACTAGCGTTTGTTTCAGTTTTTTTTTTGTATAATTAGTATGTTAAAAAAAAACAGGAAATAAAAACCCTAAAATAGGGTGAAGTTGATAAAAATCGAGCAATTTTGAATGCTTAAATGTTAAAATTTCGTTGATAAGCTCGATTGCGCAATAGTCGCCTTTTTAAGGCATTTGCATGTATAGTTGTATACTTTGTTGCTAGTTAAACGCTACTATCGAGTTTTAACCATTTTCGCCACTTTATATGTCTACTTCCATACCCTTCGCCCAAGCCTAACGTTACAACCCGTAAAGACCTCTTGATTTACACTTATTTGCATGTTAGTTGGTGGAGACGAGATCTTATGACAAGCTTATGATATTGCATATTTCATTGACGAGGTATTGAGTGTGTGCACATACACATTTTATGTATGTTTCATAAATAAAACCGAGTGTGTGTGAACATTTTGAGTCGTGTGAAGATTAACATGTTGAGTCAATTAAATGTGAAGTCACGGCTTTTTGGTTGTCACTTTATAATTGCATATGCTTGTTGTGTTTGAGTCTTTTGATGTTGTCTTTCGACAAACCGGCTAACCGTTTATAGTAGTTTTCAATAAAATAGTGTGTAAATTATCGTTCTTGTTTGTTTCTGTCTTTTATTGCTTTTTAGTTCAGCTTGCTTGAGGACAAGCAAGGTTCCAGTGTGGGGAGATTTGATATTCGCTAATTTACATATATTTTAGTCCCCCGTTTTACCCCTATTTTATGCGTTTTCGGCAGTAAAACCATCATTCGGATACTTAATTATCTACATTTTTGTTTACAGGCCTAAAACAGCATACCAGACAAGATGATAGTGAAAACGAAGACTTTCCGGACAAAACGACGAAGCTGCGAAACTTCTGTTAGAAAACTGACCTGGCGTGTGGAATGGTCGTGCCACCTGATGCACGACCGTGCGTCTCCAATGATTCATGAATAGCCCGACAGTGAACGAAGGTGCAACTCCGCGTGCAAGGCATTGAAGGCCAACCCGGAAACGCACGGTCGTTCCATATCTTGCACCCCGTGCGGTTCCGACGATCCAACAAAACCTCGGAACAGAACGACCTATGCAACCAGGCGTGCAACAAGGACTCGGAACAGAACGACCGTGCCACATGAGGAACGGTCGTGCCATATCGAATCTGGTCAACGATCTGCTGATGTGACGCAGCATGGTGGACCACCACCAATAATTGCTTAAAGTGCACGGTCGTGCGATTGGAGAACGACCGTGCGACAGCAAAAAAGCATAAAAACAGAACAGAACCATTCTGTTAGTAACTCTGGAATTTTGGAGAGCTTTGCAGGCGATTTTGAGGCTCCGAAGGCTTCTGCTTTCACTCGGATTCAAGCCATATTGCCCGGTTTTGCTCATTTACTATCCGGATTCTTAATCTTGTGCTTGTTTATGGTTTGGATTTCTAATCTTTCCAGAATTTTGTTAATGTTTCAAGCATTTAGATTAATATTTATGTATTATTGTAGCCTTAGGGCAAAAACACAACAATCCCTTGCTTGATTATAGTCATTAGTATGTTAATCTTTGTTTGTAATGACATTTTGAAGTATTTTCTATGATTAACTTTGATGATTAGTTTGCAACCTTGTTATTGATATTAATTTCTTGATTATAAGTAATTGTGTTGGATGATTGGTACTTGGTTAGTTAAGATAGTTGAAAAATAAAGCTTAATTAATCACGTATTAGTAAACTTTTAATTTGGTTAACTAGTTTGACTTGGTTAAAATGTGGGCACCATGATACTAGAAATGGTTAGTGGTTTAATAAAATGTAATTATTGTTAATCAAGAAAGCTTGCCCTCACGGAAGGACTCTAACGGGTTAGATGGTGTTTTATGAATTCTTGCCATGATTGGTTAGCTTAGTTAGTAGTTTCGGCCAAAATTGCTATCTTGGTGAATTTATGTGCAAGATTTGTAAAATGAACTCGGTTGTGATTTAATCTAGTTTACGCTTGTCTCGGTGGTTGCATTGTGTTTATCGGTGTCGCTTTCGTTGATTAAGTGAGGTTAGAAAACTCCTAACGGATGACTAACTTATTTTTAGGAGATTTTTGTAGACATTAATCATTTACACGTTAAAGAACAATTTTAGGTGGTTAAAGTGTGTTTATCGTTTTAACTTTCCGAATGATTGTCATGTTAGGATTCCCGAAAGGGATACTAATTGTCTTAAATTAGAAAATTGACCGAATACTTCTAGTGCCAAAACTGACTTAGATGACATGCTTTGGTTGTGTATTAAGCAAGGCTATTTATATATAATCTACTATGTTTTATAAATATTTGTTTATGCTTACTTTAGTTTAATTAAAAACCAAACAACTTATGTTTTTACCGGTAATTTAATGACAAAGGTCTAGTATTATTTCTCCGCCCATTTCCGTGGATCGATACTTGGTTCTTACCGATACTTTATTACATATATGACGGGGTACACTTGCCTCTTTCGTGTGTGTTTTGATGTAAAAGTAATAATCACTTTTATAAATTTAAAACCAAATCGTGTGTAATTTCATTGTAAAAATATGTATAGTCGCGCACGTACTAGTATGTTAAGCCTATTTCACTATTCCGGAGTGTTCGTTGCATTAAACTGGGTATATTTACGCATCAGTGCACGTATAACCCTCCAGAAAGCGATTTAAAGCTTGGGATCGAACAAGAATTGATATGTGCAAACGATACACATATTTTTACAAATACCAAGTATGAAATACAATATTTCATTGGTTTGGTATTTCTTTGATGGTTGAAGTGACACAGGTGTCACAGTCTCCCCTACTTTAGGAAATTTCGTCCCGAAATTTAATTTTAGAGGAAACTTGTGAAGACAGCTGTGATGGTTTCGCTTTCAAATGAATCCATTGATCCCTAAGTAAAACTATGGGCCATGTTAGGATTCTTAGCGAAATTGTCAACCCTCAAAGTGAAGTCCTTGTAGTAACAAAACATGGAGTTTCGAACTACGGACAGAAGAACGTTTCTTATGAAGACTTGTCATAGGAAACTTGTGTGTGCTTGAAATCAGATTTGGGGAAAGACATTGGTCAAGGTTTAGGACTTCTAGTAACTTAAATAACGCTACGTTCGCAATGTAATAAGGAACACTTATATATAGGAAGTACCAGCGGCGTATCCACCATGCCCCTTCTACATTGCTCTCGTATCGTCGTTCTTGTCACTATAGGTCTTAACACATGACAAAACTTTCTGTGGTTTCTGTGCACTGAATTCAATAATTATGTATGCATCCATAATACGCAATTCCTTGCACAGTCCGCACAGTTCATTTCATAATGCGTAGGGAACAAATCAATTGAATAAACATGAAGTGATTTGACTAGACCACCAAAGGATCTTTTTAAGTAGATCAACGAACGAACTTTTTAACTAGATCAACACATGATCTTCTTAACTAGACCGTTGTATAATCTCCTTAAATAGACCACTTAAGGGATCTTTTCAATTATATCATCACATGATAATCCTATCCAGATTTTCAAATCAATATGTTTAACTAGACCACTCAAGGGGTCCAATATTTGAATAGTACTTTAAAACCCAAGGGACTTTAACTACAACATAGAAGTCCATTAAGGATTCAAGATAGTACCTTTAGAGATCCTACTATGAATCCCTCATATGAGATATGGAAGATTCTACGAGGATTTGGATGGATCACATAGAAACACAAAACATATAAGAAAACACATAAGCACATAATCACATAATTAGTTAACTTGATCTTTAATTTGTTATCTTTGGGCACGGATAATTAAAGCACACCCGGAATCCAATCCGTGGATTTCATTTGGCACTTTAATCATTTTCAAGAATCTATCTATGGAGATAGAAAGATCTTCAATAGGAGTTTGGCTTTGTTTCTTAAAAGAAACGAGCGTTTAAGGTTCTTGGGGAGATCACAAGTGATCATAAAAATGACAGAACCACACGAGTAGTTTGTCTTTGTGTTGACATCATAAGGTTGCATCAATCATTTATACAATTGCATTAGTTCAAAAATAAAATCCACAAATTTTTATTTATATAACAACCGCATTGTCTTTAAATGTTAAAAGATAACAACCAGAGGAATTACAAAACACTAATTGTTCACTGCTGCATCATTGTTCACGTTTGCCTCATTGATGTTAAACACTCGTCCACGCGCTGGAGGTATGTTAACAAGTCTTGGGCAATTGTTTCTATAGTGAGTAAGGTCACCACAGTAATAACATGACCCCGGTGGGAACCGTGCTTGAACAACAGCAGGGTTTGCAGCAGCTTGATTTACATAACGGCAAACATTGATCAAATGTCTCAACCGCCCACAGTGGGTACATTTGTGACACTCCTCTTGCTATAGATGATGACGGTTGCATTTATTGCACAAAGGTGCGGTACCAACATAGTTTTGCCTTTTGCGAGGTTGTGCTGGCTGGTTTGGTGCAACCTGTTTGTCTTGAGCAGTTATGGCGCAGTTTTGAGAGGCTTTGTGCTTGTTCTTCTTGGATACCTCAACCTATTTTTCCTTTGGCTCTGCTTGAGCAGTCTTGTCAGATGGTCTTGGGTCGCCTTTTCGAAAAAGCTTACCCTTCCTGATATGGGATTCAGTTAGGGTGGCAGACAATTCAATGGCTTGTCTAACAGTAGTAGGGTTGCTGCCAGTAACGATATCCTGAACTAAGTCAGGAAGACCATCAATGTACTTCTTGATTGCCTTATCCACAGGCGTAACCATAGCAGGACATAACAGGCTCAATTCCTCATAACGGTCAGTATAGGCTCGATGTTCACCACTATCTTGCTTCAGGTCATCAAATTCCCTTTCTAAAGCTCTCAATTCATGACGAGGACAAAACTCCCTCATCATAAGAGCCCTAAGCTCAGCCCAAGTCTGTGCTAATGCAACCTCAGCACCACGGTCCCTCATAACTCAGTTCCACCACTTAAGAGCCCTCATCTGAAACACACTGGAGGCAAACTCGACTTTCTGATTTTCAGGACACTGAACGTGACGAAACGTACTCTCAATGCTCTCGAACCACTGTAGGAGCCCAGTTGCTCCTTTAAAACCACTAAACTTGAGTGGGTTAGCTAAATTGAAGCTTTTGAAATTGCATGAAGCATTCTGGTTATTGTTGGCTTGGTTCACTTGAGCAATAATATCGGGGAGTACAGCAGCCATATGTTGTGCCATAATATGTGCCATTTCGGCATTTGGTAACGGATTTTCGCGTCGAGGAGGCATTCTAAAAGGGGAAACAGGAAGGGAAAACAAGTGAGAGGATTAGACGAAAAGAATGAGATGAAACAAAATTGATGAAAGCAAAGATGGTAGTCATTTGTTTGTTACCACAAAGCAACAAACGACACACGGTGATTAAATCAAGTAAATGGGTCAAAAATAATGTATCGCGAAGACATGCTCGCCTATAAGTGGACACTCAACCCAAGAGTTCCTAGGTAAGAGTGACTGGTCCGATACTGCGGATTTGTACGAACACTCTAGCCTTAGACAGAAAACCCAGGGTACAGGCACCCACCCTTCCAGTTTGCACGTGTTCACATTATTTAGACAAAAACTTTGACGGGATTTTGAAAACTTAAAGGGTTCAAAACCTTATAATAAATCATCCTAGAACAGATGATTGGTTTTCAAAGCGGAAACGAAATTTGTGTTCTTATTGTGGTTGTCACCTAAAGATAGGCGGCGATATTGTTTTAAAACTAAACACAAGATAACTTGTGTTAGGGTCCTAGGAAGGTTATAGTCTAGGTCAAAGCATTACTAATAACCTAATTCCCTGTAACCATTGGCTCTGATACCAACTTTTCTATCACACCCCGACCACGTAAAACAACAAAACGTGGCGGAAACGTCGGGGAGTGTTGTAACAGAATCATTGTTTCATAACCATGGAATAAACAATTTCGTTTTATTGAATTAATGAACTCATTGTTTTAATACAATCAAATAAGTACAACTATTATCTTTCAAATTTTAAAGTCGCTAAGGCACGAGTCCATCCTATGTATAGCATGCATCAACAATCATCACATAACAGCGCCTGAAACATGTGTAAAAATAGGTACGTCAGCATAAAAATGCATGTGAGATACATAGGTTTTATTGATTTTAGGATTCATGACTTATAAGTTTAAAGAAAAATGTTTAAGAAAAGTAGTCATGATCCTTGAAAAAGGTTTTCTTTTATAAATCATACTAAAATATATAAGAAATCAGATGATATAAAATAATAACACATAGGTAATTAAATAACTAAGTAAAATAAGTTTGTATAAAATATATTGTTTGAAAAACAATATTTTGATAAAAAAAGTTTATAGCATATATAAAAATATACTTTGGTTTTAAGAAAGTCGAGTAAGTAATATATTAAAATATATTTCAGTTCTAAAATCGTTAACCCAAGTGTACTAAATAACGCCACGGTATGTAATGTGATGAAAACACTTATATATAAGAAGTACCAGCGGCGTATCTACCATGTTTTTATCACATTACACCCGTCCCGTTATCTAAACACTAACCAAAACCCAATTGTTAAACAAATAGTATATTAATATACTTTAGTTGTTAAAAATAATAATTTTCAGTAGTATATCAAAAGTATACTTTCGATTTAGAAATAACATATTAAACTATGCTTTGGTTTTGAAAATAACATATTAAACTATGCTTTGGTTTTGAAAATAACATATTAAACTATGCTTTGGATTTTGAAAATAACATATCAAACTATGTTTTAATGATTAACAAAATATATGTTGGTTTTGTACAGTATCACATATGAGAGCATATCAAATTATACTTTTGGGAGTATAACTAAATATACCAAAATAATGTGATTTAAGAATTCATTCAGACCTAGTGCATCAAACCACACCTTTGAGACTATGGGGATACCACAAAGGAAATCCTATTTGGATGGAGAAATAAATTGGTTTCATACATTCCATGACAACAGGAATGGGGTGTCAAATCCTATAGTGCTATATCATACTACCAACCGGCCTGGTGAACCAAATAAGTACTATTCCAAACATTAATTTTATAATCTTTAAGAAAATTTTAGAGTTTAAACCATAAATAATCATTCAGTTTGTATAAAGATAAGTACTAGTATGTATAATCAATTATACTTTTGAAAACAAGAACATAACAAATAGGTACACATGTTTCACCCCAAAATAGTTGAAAACAGTAAAAGAGGGGACTATGTACTCACTTGAGGGTGCTTAGAAGTCTTGAACTGTCACACCCCGACCACGTAAAACAACAAAACGTGGCGGAAACCTCGGGGAGTGTTGTAACAGAATCATTGTTTCATAACACATGGAAAATAGAAATGTTGATTTATTGATTAAAGAGTTACAATGTCTTAACAAACAAAGAAGTATAACAAAAATTAACTAGTCTTGTATCTTTTATTGTCACTAAGGCCCCAAGTCCGCCTATGTGTATCTTGATTAATCCTATGCATCATCTCCTGAAACACATGTGAAAATAGGTACATCAGCATAAAAATGCCGGCGAGTACATAGCTTTTATTGATTTAGGATTCATGACTTATAAGTTTAGAAAAAGTTGTTTAACAAAAATCAGTCATGATCCTTGTAAAATGTTTTGTTTTATAAATCGTTTGAAAAGCGATGATATATATGTATAGATAAAAGAATGAATTTGTATAATACAAACTGTTTTTGTAAAACAATGTCTTGTGAAAAATATGTTATTTGTGTAAAAACGTGTAAATCCAAATTGAATGATTTAAATAATGCTACGGCATGTAATATAATACAAGCACTTATATATAGGAAGTACCAGCGGCGTATCCACCATGCTTGTATCACATTACACACGCCTCGTTACTTAAATCACTTACCCAAACAAACCACCAATGTAAATTGCCCATGTCTAAACCAATTTTCAAATGTCATTGTGAAAACCATGTCAAAGTGTCAATCATGTAATGTGTAAACAAAATGTCATGTATGGCAAGTGAAATATGTATCCACTAAACCATATGTAAAAATGCACAAAACAAAGTATTGAAGTAAAACTCAATTTAAATCAATGTTATGCTTTGTGGAAATGCATGCTATACTGATACAAACATTTATGCGGTATTGTGAAAATTCCATACATTCAAGCCTTGATATAGCAGGATAACCTTAGAGTAAAGGTTATCAAAAAGAAATGTTTTCAGATTCGGTCATTCCATCCATCCAAACAAACCTAGGATTTTAGGAACGGGATTTGTCAAGTCCTATGGTACCATTACCTACTACCGAGCAGCGTGATCAATGTTAATGAATGTACATTGTCCCATTTAAACAAACTAAATGTCATACCAAAACGTAAGCATGTGATGTGATGTGAATGTACTAAATATGAACAAAATGAACATACATAGCATGTGATGTGAAACAAATGTACTAAGTATGATGAACATACATAGCATGTGATATAAAACAAATGTACTAAGTATGATGAACATACATAGCATGAAAAGGTAATGTAAAACAATGTACTAAGTATGCGCTAAACGAACATACATAGCAAAAACATAATGAAATCATGTACTAATAGTGCACTAGTGAACATAGCAAGTATATGATATGAAAACATGAAATGCATGAAAGTAACAAGTAGGCACATGTGTTTCACCCCAAAACGTTTGGAAAACAGTAAAAGAGGGGACTATGTACTCACTTGAGGGTTCTTAGAAGTCTTGAACAACAACCAAGCAAAGCTAGATGGATCACGGAATCAAACGGCACCCTATATAGATAACTACATAAATAACCGGACCTAAATCGGGGGATTGGATAGTATGAGGTTTCGTAAACCAAATGAGTATTGGAACTCATATGATATGGTTAAACAAAGCCCACATACTAAAACGAAACCTAACCTAAGTGCTTACGACCCATTACGACCCGTTTAGGTAGCTTATGCTACTTTAACGCGTCGTTTGCGTAAAACGCGTTCGAACTGCTTAACTAGTCCTATGACAAGTAAAATATGCCTTAACATGTCTAATATAGTTACCTAATTAGTTTAGATGCCAAAATTTAGGTTACATATGCTTTAAATGAATTTATGCGTAAAAAGGGTATTTTGGTAGTTTACCTAACGCATATAAACTACCTATCATACAACTACTTAAACGACGTGACCATAAGGTATAACCTTGGAAGGTTATTCCCTATACAACTATGGTCACCTAAATTGTATGGTCGGATCTTAATGATCGACCAAATGGGTCGGGTTCGACAGTATAAGCGATTGATTAGATCGCTTACCTTTACGACCCTAAACAAGCACAAATCTAAAAGCGACGAGCTAAACATGCTAGAACATGTTTAGTAAAGTTAGAAAACAGGTTTGGTATTAAAACAAACGGTTTTAATACCCTAGAGTAGTTTGGTTACAAAATACGCGAGAAAACGCATTTTGGCCGAAACTACGACTCGTCACTTAGCCTACATAACGTGGTAATCAGTAGGTATAGTTACTAGAGACTATAACCATCGTGATTACGCTCACGTTATGAAGTTCAAACGAACTTCGCGTTGACCATAAACTGGTCAATGCAGAAAGTCAAACACAGTTTGACTTTAACGATAAAACGAATGAAAAGCATGAAAGAATACTTACAGAAGGTCCCCGCAAGCTTTGACCCGATTCACTCTCAGGTAGGAAGCATATACTTCCACTTAGAGAGCAAGAATCAGATCAAATGTGAGGAGAATGAGCAAGAAAAGGTGGGTATTTATAGAAATGGTAGAAC
Source organism: Helianthus annuus (assembly GCF_002127325.2). Lineage (NCBI taxonomy): Eukaryota > Viridiplantae > Streptophyta > Magnoliopsida > Asterales > Asteraceae > Helianthus > Helianthus annuus. Next base: position 108,720,986 of record NC_035436.2, read on the forward strand.
CGTTAGGATCGTTTCTCGATAATCGAGCTTTAATCTTGGCCTTCCACTTGGGCAAATGGTTTTGCAATACAAGGGGTAGCTAAAAACCATCAAAATTTGCCCCTAGATTGATCAAAAGCATGTCCAAATTCAACGAATACCAGCTGCTGTTTCAGAAACTGGTTTTCTGTTACTAGGCCTTTCACACGGCCCGCGTAAGATATACATATGGGCTAACGCGGCTCGCTTGGATAACTATTCAGAAATTGCAGTTTTAGTCCCTGCACTTCAGAAACATGTATTTTGGCCCATTTTTGGCACGTGTAAGCCCTGTTAACCTCATTTCAAGGCTCTAAGATGAAGTTAAAGTGTGGGGAACTTGAAACATGCTCAAAAATATTCCGGATGTCGGTTCGTGTGGTCGTATGATCGCGATGTTTGCTTAAATACGACGGAATGCGCATAAGTGCGAAAAACGATCCAAATTGCGCGACGAATGGATTTTTCTCATGCCAAACACTAAAATAAAATATTTTAATGCTTGCATAAATTTTTGGATGTCCGGATGTATTCAGAACTTAAGTTATGTGCGAAAATGCAAACTTATGCACTTCTTGACGCTTTTAGTCCATGAATGAGCATAAAGTTTATTTTAGCACACCGAACACCTCAAAGCCTATTTCTAAGCTATGTAAAGGATATTTAGGGTGTGTTTAACTTATGATCATGTTCCGGAATGTTCGTTACAGTTCAACTTGGCATACTTTCGCAGTTTGTCATATTTAGTCCATGTAAGCGAATAAACTTGATTTCGGTACACCAAACCTTCCAAAACTTATTTCTAAGTTATGTAAAGGTTATTTAAGGTATGTTAAGCCTATGTCAATATTCCAGAGTGTTTGTTGCATTAAACTGGTTATATTTACGCATCAGTGCGCGTATAACCTTCCAGAAAGCGATTTAGAGCCCGAAATCGAACAAGAGTTGATATGTGCAAATGATACACATATTTTTACAAATCCCAACTATGAAATACAATATTTCATTGGTTTGGTATTTTTTTGAAGGTTGAAGTGACACAGATGTCACATGAACAACTACCAAGCAAGCTAGAGGGAGCACGGAATTAAACGGCACCTAATATAGGTAACTATGTAAATAAACCGGACCTAAATCGGAAGATCGGATAGCATGAGGTCTCGTAAACCAAATGAGTGTGGGGACTCATATGATATGGTTTAACAAGGCCTACATACTAAACGGAAACCTAACCTAACCTAAGGACTCATATGATATGGTTTAACAAGGCCTACATACTAACGCGTCGTTCGCATAAAACGCGTTCGGACCGCCTAACTAGTCCTATGACAAGTATTATATGCCTAAACATGTTTAATTATGTTGCATAATAAGTTAAGTGACAAAAGTTTGGGTTACATATGCTTAAATATCAATTATGCGTAAAAAGGGCATTTTGGTCATTTTCCTAAGGCATATAAACTACCTGTCATACAACTACTTCAACGATGTGACCGTAAGGTATAACCTCGAAAGGTTATTCCCTATACAACTATGGTCACCTAATGTGTTTGGTCGGATCCTAAAGATCGACCAAACGGGTCGGGTTCGAAGTATAAGTGATTGACTAGATCGCTTACCTTACGACACTATATAATCACTAAACCTAAAGTGACGAGCTAAACATGTTAAAACATGTTTAACGAATTTAGAAAACAGGTTTGATATCAAAACCAACGGTTTTGATACCTAAAAAGTAGTTTGGTTATGATGACGAGGGTAGCCCGAGACCAAATAAAATGACCAAGTATGTAAACGCCCAAAAGGTTAAAAGGTTCAATGGTTGAAAAAGCTGAGGAGATGGAGTAAAGTTGTCATACCCCGACCACGTAAAACGACAAATCGTGGCGGAAACGCCGGGGAGTGTTGTAACAGAATTATTGTTTTAAACCATGGATACGAAGAGTTTCATTTCAATAAATATTAAACATTGTTTTAAAGTTAAACAAGCAAACCAAACATAGACTAATATCATTATTAAATCACTAAGGCCTCGTCCGATCGTTAGTGAGCATGCTTCCTATTCGCAATCAACACTAAGCAACTTCACCTGAAACATATCTAAAAACAAAGTCAACAAAGAAATGCTGGCGAGTACATAGGTTTTGTGAGAGTGTCAGATTCATGGCTCGTTTATACGTTGGAATAAGTTGTGCAACCTTGTTAATTGTCATTAGAAAACCTTGTTTTATAAAATGTTTGTATCGTAAAATGAATAACCGAATCAAAATAGTTTGGTTATAATTTATAAACCTCGAAGCCATGAATCTTTACCCAAAACATTTGTTTTTCGTAAACCAAATCGTAAATCATTTTCGTAATAAAATTCGTATAGTTTATATCGTTTCGAAAACCTCGTTTGTGTGACATCGCTTCCAATTGTTTACCCAGATCGTTTAATTCGTTAAACATCTCTTTAGTCGTTTAAATCATTCTCGTTTTAGATCGTGAAACTACTTTTGGTCGTCTCGCTAATAACATTCAAACCTGTGTGACTCGTTTATTGTTCAACTCGTTTTCGCATTAACAAACCTCCAAAGGGTAAGTTAACAATCATCAGATTCGGTCGTTACCCACCTAATCCACACAAAACCATGGGTCCGGTCTGATAACGGGATTTGTCGGATCCTATGGTACCATAACCTAATACTGGTCGGTTTGGCCGAAATAAATGAATGTCAGTTGTTATGTAATTACAACCAACAAGCTCGTTCACATTATCGAAATCGTTATTAGTTTAATATAAACCATCTTACTCGTTGTGAAACCATCGTTAAAACATCGAAATCGTTTTGATACATATGAATCACCCGAAAACAATTGAAAACAGTAAAATAGGGGAACTATGTACTCACCTTTGGGTGCGTTTTTATATGCTAACACAATCCCTCAAATTATTTATTTGTCCTAAATTAAATAAGAATGATTTAATAAACAAAATTCATAAAAATGACGAAGTTTCTCCGATACTTAGAATTTTCACATAACCTTGAGATTCCTTGAAAAGTTATTATTTTTGATTATTTTCGTATATTCGCGTATATGTACTCAAGCGTAAAACAAATAATCTTGTCAAGTATTATCATGTCATCATACACATATTATAAAACACATAGCACATTGTAACATATAAAATTTTCTCATGAACAACCCATTATAGTTATGTCGAAAAACACTTATTTTAGCGTTTCGGTAACTTTTTTGAGCATCGGAAGTCACGTATGACTAACCAAACACCAAGTAAACTTAATATAAGTTAAAATACTTATTTTTATACTAAAAATATCAGTTTGGTTACTGATCTAAAACAGTTTAATAAAAATCATTCGAAAAGGCGACTTTTAACCGTTTTACCGCATAGTTTTGCATCAAACGTTACCCGAACCATCCCTAATCGAAACGACTTGAAATTTTATCCTAACCCATGTTATTTACTGAATAAAATAATGGTTTTACTCATGATAGTGCAGGTCTTAAATAAAGCATTTAAATCATGCAAATTTCGCATATTTTACCACTTTTTAAGCTATATGTACAACATGTAAAGCTACCAACTTTATGTCAAAGTTTCATGCCATTATAATTTACCAAATAAATGTTATTTTTGTGTTTATAACCTGTTCAAAGAATATTTTTGTTATATAGCCATTTTTCATCACTTCTTGAGCTTTAAACCAACATGTATCTTCATGTACAAGTGTCTAAAGCATGCTAACATAGCATCAACATTTTATATGGGTTTAGATGCATAAAATATGTGTTATATTTAGGTGTATTTGCTGATGTACTTTGAATTTAACATATCATACATAAATCACCAGCTACTTGCATCTTTACCACCATTCAAGAACATGCAACATCATAAACAAGTATTAAAAAAAAATCGAACTTCAAGACTCATACACACACATATGTATGTACGGTTATACATGTATATATACACCACCATTTTTTGTAACCAAGACCCATTTCATTTTTAGATTTCAAGTTTAGTGAAAATCCAAAGATTCAAGAGAAACTTTAAATTATCTAAGAACAACTATGAATCAATGGTATGATTTAAACATAAGTGTTATACCTTCAAGATTCAAGTAGGTTGTGGGATGATAGGAAGCTTGTATTCACTTGACAACACCTTGGGAACACCCTTAGATCTTCACACTAACTTGAGGTTTACTAGAAAGGGTGTTGAATCTTCAAGAACAAGACTTGAAGATATGAAGATGATTAACATAGAGAGAGGGAGAGATGGGGACGGTTTTGGGAGGGAGAGAGGGAAGTGAAGATGGAGTGATGGAATGGTGGTATTTATAGATCTTCCATATAGCATATTCCTAGCATATTCCTGCCATATTCCTGGCATATTCCTGGAATATTCCTGGCATATTCCTGGCATATTCCTGGCATATCCTGGTATATTCCTGGCATATTCCTGGGTTTGCTGCGTTGTCTGCGTTTTGCAGTGTAAGCACTGTGTCGCGTAGGAACACACGGTACGCGCTTAAACTTGAAAAATAACGTTTTAAGCGTTTTAATTTATTTTTCAACACGAATCTGATTAAAATAAAATTTTAATCATAACAGAATATTTGTGGGATTAGATATTATCCGGGCAGCTACCAACGTTCGTTTCGTAATTAGTTCTTTAGTTCAAATAAACATGTTTTCGCCATACCGAATCCTTCGAAACTTATTTTTAAGTTATGTAAGGGATATTTAGGGTATATTTGGCTTACGTCATAGTTCTGGAGCGTACGTCGCGTTAAACTGATTGCGTTTAAGCACCAGTTTGCGTATAACCTTCCAGAAAGTGATTTAAAGCTTGAAATCGGTATCGAATCAAATTGTAAAATTAATAAACACAATTGCACATATAGTAACACCAAAATACACATAATAACACCAAAGCATATTATTTTATTGATAACGGACATTGCTTTACATAATACAATGATTGCAGATCACAGTTGTCACAGTCTCCCCTACTTTAGGAAATTTCGTCCCGAAATTTTACTTAGAGGAATCTTGTGAAAACAAATGCGGATATTTTGTCTCCATCTGGTCCTTACGTTCCCAAGGAAACTTGGGGCCACGTTTGGATTCCCAGCGAACTTTGACTAAATGAATCCGTTTGTTCTTCAACTGTTTGTAGGTACGCTCTACTATCTCCACAGGTTTCTCGACCAAGTGCATCGTTTAATCAATTTAAATTTCGTTGAGAGGGACGTGAAGATCAGCATCAGCTAAACACTTTCGCAAATTGGACACGTGAAAAGTCGGACGAACATTCCCTAGCTCTGGAGGTAGCTCTAGTCGATAGGCAACCTTTCCAATTCTTTCAACAATCTTAAATGGTCCAACATATCGTGGTGCAAGTTTTCCTTTCTTTCCAAATCTCACCACTCCCTTCCAAGGTGACACCTTGAGTAGGACACGGTCTCCGACTTGAAATTCTAAGGGCTTGCGTCGCAAATCCGCATAACTCTTTTGACGGCTTCTAGCTGTCACAAGATTATCGCGAATTTTCTTGATTTTGTCTGTTGCTTCCAGAATGATCTCAGGTCCAGTAAGCTGAGCCTCACCGGTCTCATTCCAACAGACAGGTGAACGACATTTTCGACCGTAGAGAGCTTTGAATGGTGCCATATTAATGCTAGCATGATAACTATTAGTGTATGAGAACTCGATCAGTGGTAAATGAGAATCCCAATTACCACCAAAGTCTATCACGCATGCTCTAAGCATATCCTCCAAAGTTTGAATCGTTCTCTCAGATTGACCATCTGTTTTGGGATGATAAGAAGTGCTAGATTCAGTTGGGTTCCCAAAGCAGATTGCATGGTCTTCCAAAAATGAGATGAAAATCAAGCATCACGATCAGAAATGATATCCAAAGGAACACCATGTCATGATACAATCTCGTCTACACAGATTTTGGCAAGCTTCTCAGAAGAGAAATCCTCACGGATTGGTAAGAAGTGAGCTGATTTTGTCAAACGATCAACTACAACCCAAATAGCATCGTGACCTTTAGACGTACGCGATAATTTGGTGATGAAATCCGTTGCAATGTTCTCCCATTTCCAAACCGGTATCTTTGGTTGTACAAGCAAACCAGAAGGTCGTTGATGTTCCGCCTTAACTTTGAGACAAGTTAGGCATTTCGATACATACAAGGCAACATCCTTCTTCATACCAGGCCACCAATACTGGTTACGGAGATCCTTGTACATTTTATCAGCACCAGGATGGATAGAATATCGAGACTTGTGAGATTCGTCCATTACTAAGGTGCGAAGATCATCCATATTCGGAATCCACAAACGATTCTCAAAATAGTGTAAACCATCGTCTTTCCTTTCGAGTTTAAGCTCAAGTTGAAGCGGTAGCTCATACTTCAATAAGTCTTTGATCACACAAGATCGTTGAGTTTGAAGGACGCGAGATCGAATATCAGATAGAGTTTGAACAGCATGAAGCTTGACTCGTTCCTTTCGACTATGCGCATCGGCTATGACATTCGCCTTACCAGGGTGGTCGCGGATCTCGCAATCATAATTGTTTAAGAGTTCAACCCAACGTCGTTGCCTCATGTTCAGTTCCTTCTGATTGAGAATATGCTGGAGACTCTTGTGGTCTGTGAAAACCACACACTTTGTTCCATAGAGGTAGTGTCTCCAGATTTTAAGCGCAAAAACCACAGCTCCTAACTCAAGATCATGAGTCGTATAGTTCCTCTCGTGAATTTTTAATTGTCTAGACGCATAAGCTATGACTTTACCACGTTGCATAAGAACGCAACCAAGTCCTAGATTCGACGCGTCACAATAGACAACAAAATCATCGTTTCCCTCGGGCAGAGATAAAACAGGAGCATCACAGAGCTTTCACTTCAGCGTTTGGAACGCTTCTTCTTGCTTAGGTCCCCACTCAAAAGGCTTATTTTTCTGAGTCAAAGCAGTGAGTGGAACTGCAATCTTCGAGAAGTTAGAAATAAACTGTCGATAATAACCAGCTAGTCCAAGAAAAGAACGAACTTCTGTAGGTGTCGTTAGTGTATTCCAATCCTTAATCGCAGCAATCTTGGATGGGTCTACATGGATACCCTGCTCATTGATAATATGACCCAAGAACTGAACTTCTTTAAGCCAAAATTCACACTTGGAGAATTTAGCAAAAAGTTGTTCCTTCTTTAGGAGTTCCAACGTCAAACGAAGGTGTTGTTCGTGCTCCGCTTGAGACTTTGAATAAATGAGAATATCGTCGATGAACACGTACGGAAAGCAGTTTTGGGAATATCTTCTTCAAAAATACGAAGTTGATGATACCCAGAACGCAAGTCGATGTTGGAAAAGCATGAAGCACCTTGCAGCTGGTCGAAGAGGTCATCAATTCTAGGTAGGGGATATCGATTCTTGATGGTAAGCTTATTAAGCTCACGATAATCGATACACATTCAAAAAGATCCATCTTTCTTTTTGACAAAGAGGACAGGAGCTCCCCAAGGCGAAAAGCTTGGACGGATGAATCCTTTATCAGACAACTCTTGAAGCTATTTCGATAACTCTTGCATTTCCGACGGTGCAAGACGATAATGCGCCTTCGAAACCGGGTTGGCATTGGGTACAAGGTCAATATGAAACTCGACTTGACGAACTGGAGGCAAACCAGGCAGTTCATCGGGAAACACCTCTGGATAATCCCGAATAATAGGAATATCCTGAATACTCTTGCTCTCGCCTTTCTCCCGGTGATATGTGCCAGGAAAGCGACATATCCTTTTCGCAAATAACTTTGAGTCTTCGTACACGACATAAGCTTCAAACCACCTGATGGCTTCTCTCCACGAACTTCTAGAATATCGCCAGACGGAAGAGGAATACAAACAATCTTATCGAAACAAACGACCTCAGCATGATGTTTGGTTAGCCAATCCATCCCCACGATAATATCGAAACTCCCAAGTTGCATCGGCGTGAGGTCGATGGGAAAAAGATGGTTATCAAGGTTTAACTGACAATCACAAATAACAGAATCGAGCACAAGGGGTTTACCAGTAGCAACTTCGACAGATAAGGGTTTCCTCAGTTTAGTTCTAGGTATCGCAAGCAATGGCTCAAAAGATAATGAAACAAAACTTCTATCGGCAACAGAATAAAAAAGAATGGATGCAGGTTGATTGTTAACAAGAAACGTACCATTGACGACGAGGTTGTCAGCTCGCGCCTCGATTGCATTCAGATTGAATACTCGTCCACGAGCGGGATTCGCATTTGCATTGACGTTGACATTCACGTTCGGATTTGCATTCGTATTTGCCAACCTCGGACAGTTGTTGCGAAAATGACCATACTCTCCACAATTGAAGCACGAACTCGGTGGGAATCTAACAGCATTCCCCTGTACTGGAGCTTGATTTTGAATAATCTGATTCTGACCAAAACGACAGACGTTGGCCAGATGCCCAAGCTTATCACACGTTGTGCATTGCCTACAAGCTTGTTGTGCAACGTGATGGCCGTTGCAGCGAGCACAATGGGGTGCGGTACCAGCATATGCTTTCTTTGCAGGAGGTTGAGCTGATGGGTTTTGAGGGTTCTGAGCAGTTTGTGCAGTTACTGCAAAGTTCTGAGCACCCTTTCGCTTTCTCGACTTCTTCGAAGACTCACCCTTCTTACCCTTACCCTTTTCCTTGTCTTTAGAAGAATCAGTTGACTTCATCTTATCACCCTTGCAGGTAAGTTTACGCTTCCTGACTTGCGACTCAGTCAGGGTAGCAGCTAACTCGATCGCTTGGCGAACAGTAGTAGGATTAACGCCAGTCACAATATCTTGTATGGAATCGGGTAAAGCATCGATATACCTCTCTATCGATTTCTCCAATGGGGTAACCATACTAGGGCACAAAAGACTGAGCTCCTCAAATCGATCCGTGTACGCACGGTGTTCTCCCCCATCTTGTTTTAGATCATCAAACTCTCATTCCGAAGCTCGAATTTCGTGACGGGGACAAAACTCTCTCATCATGAGAGCTCGAAGCTCTTCCCATGTTTGTGCCAATGCCACTTCGGCACCCCTATTGCGCATCACTCCGTTCCACCAAGTAAGAGCACGCTTCTCGAACACACTTGATGCAAATTCAACCTTACGCCCATTCGGACATTGCACATGTCGGAATGTGTTCTCGATACTTTTGAATCATTGAAGGAGTGCAGTTACTCCTTGTTTCCCAGAAAACTTTAGCGGCTTAGCAGAGTTAAAACTCTTGAAATTGAATTGTGCATTGTTATTGTTGTTGTACAGCTCGTAGACTTGGGTCACCACGCCTGGAAGCACCGCAGCCATTTGCTGAGTGAGAAGGGCTGCGATTTCTTCAGCAGTAAAAGATTGTGCATCACGTCGAGGAGGCATCGTCTAACAAGAAAATATGAGAGACGAGTGAGGTCGACAATTAGGAAAAACAAGAGTGGTTTTGAAAATATCGACGAAATATAAGGAAGGCGATCATTCGTTCGTTACCTCGAACAAACAAACAACACGCAGTGACTAATCAAAGTAATGAATCGAAATAATGTATCACGAAGACATGCTCGCCTATAAGTGAACACTCACCCCAAGAGTTCCCAGGTAAGAGTGACTGGTCCGATTATGTGGATTTGTACGAACACTCTAGCCTTAGACAGAAAACTCAGGGTACAGGCATTCACTCTTCCAGTTTGCACGTGTTCACATTATTTAGACCCAAACTTTGACGAGATTTTGAAAACTCAGAAGGCACTAAGCCAAAAATGAATCAAAATGGGAGGGTTCAAAACCTAGTAATTAATCATCCTAGAACGGACGATTAATTTTTGAAGCAGATTCGGATTTCGTTTTTTCTTAATCCTAAACGCAAATCAACTTGCGTTGGGGTCCTAGAAAGTTATAGTCTAGGTCGAAATTTTTACTAATAACCTAATTCTCTATAATCATTGACTCTGATACCAACTCTTCTGTCACACCCCGACCACGTAAAACGACAAATCGTGGCGGAAACGCCGGGGAGTGTTGTAACAGAATTATTGTTTCAAACCATGGATACGAAGAGTTTCATTTCATTAAATATTAAACATTGTTTTAAAGTTAAACAAGCAAACCAAACATAGACTAATATCATTATTAAATCACTAAGGCCTCGTCCGGTCCTAAGTGAGCATGCTTCCTATTCGCAATCAACACTAAGCAACTTCACCTGAAACATATGTAAAAACAAAGTCAACAAAGAAATGCTGGCGAGTACATAGGTTTTGTGTGAGTGTCAGATTCATGGCTCGTTTATACGTTAGAATAAATTGTGCAACCTTGTTAATTGTCATTAGAAAACCTTGTTTTATAAAATGTTTGTATCGTAAAATGAATAACCGAATCAAAATAGTTTGGTTATAATTTATAAACCTCGAAGCCATGAATCTTTACCCAAAACATTTGTTTTTCGTAAACCAAATCGTAAATCCTTTTCGTAATAAAATTCGTATAGTTTATATCGTTTCGAAAACCTCGTTTGTGTGACATCGCTTCCAATTGTTTACCCAGATCGTTTAATTCGTTAAACATCTCTTTAGTCCTTTAAATCATTCTCGTTTTAGATCGTGAAACTACTTATGGTCGTCTCGCTAATAACATTCAAACCTGTGTGACTCGTTTATTGTTCAACTCGTTTTCGCATTAACAAACCTCCAAAGGGTAAGTTAACAATCATCAGATTCGGTCGTTACCCACCTAACCCACACATAACCATGGGTCCGGTCTGATAACGGGATTTGTCGGATCCTAGGGTACCATAACCTAATACTGGTCGGTTTGGCCGAAATTAATGAATGTCATTTGTTATGTAATTACAACCAACAAGCTCGTTCACATTATCGAAATTCTTATTAGTTTAATATAAACCATATTACTCGTTGTGAAACCATCGTTAAAACATTGAAATCGTTTTGATACATATTAATCACCCCAAAACAATTGAAAACAGTAAAATAGGGGAACTATGTACTCACCTTTGGGTGCGTTTTTATATGCTAACACAATCCCTCAAATTATTTATTTGTCCTAAATTAAATAAGAATGATTTAATAAACAAAATTCATAAAAATGATGAAGTTTCTCCGATACTTAGAATTTTCACATAACCTTGAGATTCCTTGAAAAGTTATTATTTTTGATTATTTTCGTATATTTGCGTATATGTACTCAAGCGTAAAACAAATAATCTTGTCAAGTATTATCATGTCATCATACACATATTATAAAACACATAGCACATTGTAACATATAAATTTTTCTCATGAACAACCCATTATAGTTATGTCGAAAAACACTTATTTTAGCGTTTCGGTAACTTTTTTCAGCGTCGGAAGTCACGTATGACTAACCAAACACCAAGTAAACTTAATATAAGTTAAAATACTTATTTTTATACTAAAAATATCAGTTTGGTTACTGATCTAAAACAGTTTAATAAAAATCCTTCGAAAAGGCGATTTTTAACCGTTTTACCGCATAGTTTTGCATCAAACGTTACCCGAACCATCCCTAATCGAAACGACTTGAAATTTTATCATAACCCATGTTATTTACTGAATAAAATAATGGTTTTACTCATGATAGTGCAGGTCTTAAATAAAGCATTTAAATCATGCAAATTTCGCATATTTTACCACTTTTTAAGCTATATGTACAACATGTAAAGCTACCAACTTTATGTCAAAGTTTCATGCCATTATAATTTACCAAACAGATGTTATTTTTGTGTTTATAACCTGTTCAAAAAATATTTTTGTTATATAGCCATTTTTCATCACTTCTTGAGCTTAAAACCAACATGTATCTTCATGTACAAGTGTCTAAAGCATGCTAACATAGCATCAACATTTAATATGGGTTTAGATGCATAAAATATGTGTTATATTTAGGTGTATTTGCTGATGTACTTTGCATTTAACATATCATACATAAATCACCAGCTACTTGCATCTTTACCACCATTCAAGAACATGCAATAACATAAACAAGTATTAAAAAAAATCGAACTTCAAGACTCATACACACACATATGTATGTACGGTTATACATGTATATATACACCACCATTTTTTGTAACCAAGACCCATTTCATTTTTAGATTTCAAGTTTAGTGAAAATCCCAAGATTCAAGAGAAACTTTAAATCATCTAGGAACAACTATGAATCAATGGTATGATTTAAACATAAGTGTTATACCTTCAAGATTCAAGTAGGTTGTGGGATGATAGGAAGCTTGTATTCACTTGACAACACCTTGGGAACACCCTTAGATCTTCACACTAACTTGAGGTTTACTAGAAAGGGTGTTGAATCTTCAAGAACAAGACTTGAAGATATGAAGATGATTAACATAGAGAGAGGGAGAGATGGGGATGGTTTTGGGTGGGAGAGAGGGAAGTGAAGATGGAGTAATGGAATGGTGGTATTTATAGATCATCCATATAGCATATTCCTGGCATATTCCTGGCATATTCCTGGCATATTCCTGGTATATTCCTGGAATATTCCTGGTATATTCCTGGCATATTCCTGGCATATTCCTAGCATATTCATGGGTTTGCTGCGTTGTCTGCATTTTGCAGTATAAGCACTGTGTCGCGTAGGAACACACGGTACGCGCTTAAACTTGAAAAATAACGTTTTTAAGCGTTTTAATTTATTTTTCAACACGAACCTGATTAAAATAAAATTTTAATCATAACAGAATATTTGTGGGATTAGATATTATCCGGGCGGCTACCAACGTTCGTTTCGTAATTAGTTCTTTAGTTCAAATAAACATGTTTTCGCCATACCGAATCCTTCGAAACTTATTTTTAAGTTATGTAAGGGATATTTAGGGTATATTTGGCTTACATCACAGTTCTGGAGTGTACGTCGCGTTAAACTGATTGCGTTTAAGCACCAGTTTGCGTATAACCTTCCAGAAAGTGATTTAAAGCTTGAAATCGGTATCGAATCAAATTGTAAAATTAATAAACACAATTGCACATATAGTAACACCAAAATACACATAATAACACCAAAGCATATTATTTTATTGATAACGGACATTGCTTTACATAATATGATGATTGCAGATCACAGTTATCACAAAAGTAACACGGGAATAGTGAACAAGTCACATCCCCAAACAGTCTCACCAACCACAGCCGAAAAATAATGCAGGTCCACAGAGTACATGCTATTATCCAGGAGTCAAAAGGCTTCAACCCCCGAAAGGGTAAGCCCCTCACTGCAAGCTGGTTCACTAGTCAAATGAATACTTCTTCGGGAGATGTCTTCTCCTATATAATGACACTTCATTCATTAAACAAAGACATCTCAGATCAGATTCGTTCCCTCAAACTCTGGTCCTTCACATCGTACACTTACTTCACTCAAGTGTCCCTCACTCACATTCACATTACACTTATTCTTTCTGTTCCTCAATCCTTTTCTGAACAACACTTCAGAATAGGATCTTCAAACAAGAAACATAAACTAGTGAACCTCCTTCCACGTCTTGCAAACGTGGGGGGACCCCACGACCTGCGTTAGGCAAGGTTAAACCCTTTAACCCTTCTGCCTAACCACCCTTGCTACTATCTTCGGTCTATATTTTGTTGTCTCAACAAGTTGGCGCCCACCGTGGGGCTACGCCGCTATTTCTCCTCAAAAAGACCTAGTAGTGTAGCTCTTCTCTCTCAAAGTTGTCATGTCTGAAAGTGGATCCCCAGGTGAAGTGAACCAGGTACCAAACACTTCAACTCCGGGTAGTAGTCAAGCCCATGTGGCTATCCCAACTTCTTTTTCAACTCCGGGGAGCACACCCGAGTTTCTCACCTTTAACACTCCAACTCCTTCTAGATCTGGAGTTCCTTCCCCTAACGTCGGTGTTACGGACACCCCCACACGTATTGAACTCACCCCCGAGGGAGTTGCTAGTAATTTTCTTGAGTTGAGGACCCTCCTCAACCAGTATGTGAACAAAGAAAAACACAAGGGAGTAAGGATTCGTCTAGACTACGATGAGCCTGAACCAACACTGTCTCCCGGACCTCCCATTCCACCTTTTACAACCAGGAATGAGGCTGGCCCCAGTAATCCTTCAAACCCCGTTCCATATTTATCCACCATGACAAATCCTACAACATATCCCCTCTTTTAATCCAAACCAGTTACAATTGGTGCTCCTCTGGGCCATGAGCTGACTTTGGATCAACTCCTACATTCCCCAGTATAAAGCTTCCCCGCCTCTACCACCACTTCATGGGAACAAGCCCTGTCAGTGCTTCCATTGGCACGAAGTGCGGTAATGAGCACCCCCCTTGGAGTTAGCTGCCCGATCACATCCGGAAGCCTCCAAGGTTTCAACCCTATGTCCTAGATGATGACCCAGATGATGGACAGTTTACCATTGCAACACTTCATCAATCAAGTGCTAGCCACTCAAGGGAACAACAATGGTAATAATAATATGGGTACAAGGGAAGAACACTTGGCTAAACCCTACAAGCCGAGTAACCTTTCATGCTTCTCACAGCAAATAGCCGATTACGATTTTCAAACAAAGATCAAGATACCGTCCCACATCAGAACGTACGACGGGTCTGAAGACCCAGAGGACCATCTTCAGATCTTTACTGGTGCAGCAACGATAGAAAAATGGTCAAACGCTGAATGTTGTTTAGTGTTCATGCAAACCCTTATCGGATCTGCCAGGATTTGGTTCAACGATTTACCTGCTCGAAGCATTCGAGGCTTTGACGACCCTAGCAAGGGTTTTTTGGCCAACTTCTCCCAGCAGAGACGATATGTCAAAGATGCAACCATCATTTTTCAAATAAAACAACGAGATAATGAAAGTCTTCGTGAGTTTATTGAACGATACAAAAAGGAAGGTCTGACCTATGTAGGGGCAGACGAAAAAATGAGTGTAGCCGGTTTCATGAACGCTATCACCTCAAAATATCTCACAAGAGACTTCAACAAGTCCCTGCCTAAGACCTTGGAGGAGGCCCTCGAAAGAGCAGAAGCCCACATCCGAGGAGAGGAAGCAGTTGACATCAAGGAACAGAGGAAAAGAGGGTCTAGCTGGCGAAGTAATAGCCCGGTCAGAAAAAGAGGGAATTACAACTCCTATGACAGACGGCAAAAGGGTTCAGACCATCGAAGGTCTGAAGGCCGGAACCCTCCAACCAGGGAAAAAGGCATGAGTGTCACACCCCTCACAAAGACCCCTCAAGAAATCCTGGTAACAGAAGAAGTCAAACAGAACTTTAGGCCTCCCAGGCCTCTCCCCAAAAGTAGGAAAAATGAGAACTCCACACAGTTCTGTGAGTTTCATGAAGAAAAGGGTCACCACACCAACGATTGCTTCCAACTAAAGAAAAGAATTGAAGAGGCTGTTAAGTCAGGTGAACTCGCCCATTTGGTAAAAAGGGGTTCGAGACAAGATGGCTGAAGGTAAGGGAAAGGAAGTCAATATGGTAAACTCTGATGAAAAGGTTCCTCATAAGAGGCAGCGGTTGGAAGCTTGGGAGCTTCAATGTGTTTGCTTTCCCAACAGAAAAAGGCCCTCTTTCAAGCCCTCTCGTCGTGGAAGCTACCATTGGAACGTTGGAAACACATAGGGCATACATAGACACTGGGGCAGCCACTGAAATCATGTTCGAGAAATTTTTCAACCGCTTAAGCAATGAAGAACGCTCAAGGCTTCAACCCTCTGGAACCTCCATAAAAGGCATTGCTGATATACCCCTCAAGCCTTTAGGTCAATTGACACTAGATGTTTGCTTCAGCGAAGGTCAGAAGAAAAGAATTCAGCCGCTTACCTTCGTGGGTCTCAACATACCTTCAAACTATGATGTAATCATAGGAAGGCCGGGGCAATGTGCCTTCTTTATGGCAGTGTCCATTGGGCATGGCACGGCAAAATTCCCAACCAAAAGGGGGTAGCAACTCTTCAACCCTCCCAAGAGGCCTACATGGTCGAAGGTGAAAGTCCCAGAAGTGAAGAAGACAAGCAAAGGCTTATCATAAATCCTAAGTACCCTGAACAAAGAATAAGGGTTAACCCAAACCTTTCACAAGAAACTCTCTCTTATTTGGAAAAGTTGTTAACACATTACAGGAATCCCCTGAAGCGTTGCTGAACATGAGTTGAGGATACCTCCCGATGTCAAACCTGTGGTTCAAAAGAAAAGAAGCTTAGTACCAGAAAGAAGCCTGGCTGCTTGTCAGGAGGTTGAGAAGCTCGTATCTGCTAGTATTCTCCGAGAAGTCAAGTACCAATCATGGGTTGCAAACCCGGTTATGGTCAAGAAACCTGATAACTCCTGGAGAATGTGCATAGACTTCAAAGATCTCAACAAAGCTTGTCCTAAGGACTGCTATCCACTACCAGAAATTGACCTTAAGGTTGACTCGCACACCGGTTACTCTTTCAAATGCTTTCTTGATGCTTACAAAGGGTATCACCAAATACTCATGAAAGAGGAAGATGAAGAAAAGACGGCGTTCCACACTGATAAAGGAATCTTCTGTTACAAGAAGATGCCTTTTGGGCTAAAGAACGCCGGAGCAACCTACCAACGTCTGGTGGACAAAGCTTTTGCAAGCCAAATTGGCAAAAACATGGAAGCCTATGTCGATGACTTGGTAATCAAAAGCAAGACGGAGTATCAAATGCTTGACGACATCCAAGAAACTTTCAAAAATCTCAGGAAGGTTAACATGAAACTTAACCCTGAAAAGTGCTCGTTTGGATTCGAAGAAGGAAAATTCATGGGTCACATTGTCGGAAAACAAAGCATCAAGGCCAACCCAAATAAAGTAAAAGCCGTCCTCGAAGCCAAGCCACCAAAAACCAAAAAAGAGGTTGAAAGCATAAGCGGGAAACTTGCTGCCCTAAAGCGTTTCACTTCCAAGCTGGCTGAAAGGTCCCCTACCCTTCTACAAAACACTTAAAAATTGTTCTGATAAGAAGGATTTCAAATGGACCGATGAGGCCGAGAAAGCATTCAACCAGATGAAACAACACCTGGCCTCCTTGCCAGACATTGCAGCCCCAGAAACGGGAGAGTTGATCTCAGTCTATCTATCAGTTGCTGAAGAGGCCATAAGTGCAGTCCTCACAATCGAACGAAACACGGTTCAGGTACCCGTTTACTTCTTCAACAAAACTTTAAAATTAGCTGAGACCAAATATCCTCCCCTTGAAAAACTCGCCCTAGCCCTAGTTCAAACAGCTAGAAGGCTTAGGAGGTATTTCCAAGCACATCCTATACAAGTGGTCACTGACCAACCTGTTAAAAATGTGCTCGAAAAACCTGAGAACTCAGGAAGGTTAGCAAAATGGGCAGTGGAACTAGGTGAGCACAACATCACCTATGTCCCATGAAAAGCCATTAAAGCCCAAGTCCTGGCCGACTTCCTTGCGGAAGTCCCAAACCAAACAATTGACGAAGTAAACACTACAACCACTGAACCCTCCAACCTTGAGGCTTGGAAGCTATTTACCGACGGAGCCTCAAGCGTTGAAGGGTTAGGGGCTGGGTTAGTTCTGATCAACCCTGAAGGGTTAGAATTCACATATGCTCTTCGTTTTGATTTTCAGACCACCAATAATGAGGCTGAATACGAGGCACTGATCGCCGGCTTAAGGCTGGCCAAAGAAATGAAAGTCCAAAAGCTTGAAGTGTTCACAGATTCATTACTAGTCTCAAGCCAAGTCAACGTTAGCTATGTTGCTAAAGAACCCAATATGAGAAGATATAAAGAAAAATCTAAGGAATTGATGAACACCTTCCAAGAATGCAGTATCAAACAAATTCCAAGGTCCCAAAACAAAAAGGCTAATGCCTTAAGTAAGCTAGCATCCCTCACCTTTGCCCACCTCACCAAGAAGGTGTTGGTTGAAGTGTTGAAGGCTCCATCGATCGATGAAGTAGAGGTCCAAGATGTGGTCATCGAGGAAGATCCAAACTGGATGACTCCCATCAAAAAATTCCTTCGAAATGGTGAACTACCTGATGATCAAGTAGAAGCCGAAAGGGTTAAAATCAAAGCAAGACAATATGTGTTGCAAGGAGAAACCCTCTACAAAAAGGGTTACCTTGCCCCCTTGCTAAGATGTGTTGGTCCCGAGCAAAGTAAGTATTTGATCAAAGAAATTCACGAAGGTGTATGTGGAGCCCATTTTGGAGCTAGGTCGGTGGTTGCAAAACTCATGTACCTTGGATATTTCTGGCCCTCGATGCATCGTGACACCACCGAGCAATTGAAGAAATGCGATGCTTGTCAGATTCATGCTCCAATCCCAAAAAGTCCCAAACATGATCTTGTCCCAATAACCTCGGCATGGCCATTCCATAAGTGGGGAATGGACATTGTTGGACCATTCCCTCCAACCAAAGGAGGAGTAAAATTCTTGCTAGTAGCAATAGACTACTTTACCAAATGGCCCGAGGTTAAACCCTCGCAAAGATCACAGGGAAACAGGTCATCGACTTCGTTTGGGAAAACATCATCTGCTGCTATGGGTTGCCGGGAGTGATTGTCACCGACAATGGAAAGCAATTTGCTGAAAAGCCTTTCAGCCTTTGGTGTAAAGAGTACAGGATCAACCAGATCTTCAGCTCAGTGGCTTACCCGCAATCAAATGGCCAGGTTGAAAGGGCAAATCGAAGCATAGTGGAAGGCATCAAGACAAGATTAGGAAGATACGAAAGCAATTGGCTCAAAGAATTGCCTAGTGTTCTATGGGCAATTAGAACAACCGAAAAAACAAGCCACAAGAAAACACCTTTTAGCTTGGTATTTGGATCCGAGGCTGTAATCCCTGCTAAAATAGGAGTTGTAACCCAACGAATCGTCAACATGGATCCCGAAACGAACCAACAAGAGACCATGTTGAATTTACAACTGCTAGAGGAAGCCCGAGATCAAGCCGCAATCTAAGAAGCCAAATATAAGCAGAAAATGGAAGCCTACTACAACAAGAAGGTTAAGAACGAACGATTCAAGCCAGGAACCTAGTCCTCAGAAACAATGAAGCTAGCAAAAAGGAAAATCAAGGAAAGCTGGGCCCAAAATGGGAAGGTCCATACACCATCCTCGAAGCACACAAGGGTGGATCCTATAAGCTAGCAGATTCAGAAGGCAAAAGGCTTCCAAGGCATTGGAACGGCAAAACCCTGAGAAGATTTCATGTTTAGACAGAAAAGTTTGGTTTGTATCAAAATGTACCTCGAACAACACTATGAAAACCTTTTGTAAAAAAACAAGTACTGCTTGAATGAATGAAGTTGTTTTATCAAACTTGTCTTTCTATCCTAATATCAGGTTGAGAACCTAGCAAAAAACTCCATGGCAAGGGCCATGTAAGGGGATGAGCTCCCAGGCCACATCGCTCAATAGGTTCAAGGGTTGAATGAACCTATATAAGGGGTGAGTTCCTAAATCAATACAACTCCATGAGACTTATTAAGCCAAAGCAAAATTGTCTCATAGACAGGTCTGAACAACCTACACCAATCGTTCCTTAAGCCTTAGAAATATAACCAACAAACAGGCTTACGAAGTCGAATAAATCACAAAGAAATAATAAAGAGGATAGGTGCTATGTCTTTTTGTTAAAAAATACCAAGGCTAAGTGTCTGCAGCACTGACCCCTTTAAGG
This sequence comes from Helianthus annuus, assembly GCF_002127325.2. Lineage (NCBI taxonomy): Eukaryota > Viridiplantae > Streptophyta > Magnoliopsida > Asterales > Asteraceae > Helianthus > Helianthus annuus. The sequence goes on from NC_035436.2 coordinate 108,740,769, forward strand.
TGTAAAAAACATAAAGACAACGCAAATTCAACAAAGACAATGGTAAAAGAGAGAAAATTATCCAAGGAAAAATACAAGCAAAAATCTGTCGGCAAAATATACAAACCAAATCAAAAGCTATCAAGGCTCCAAGCTACCCATGTGACAAGCTTGAAATGTTGAATGCTCTAACCCACCTATGATTAGCCAAATGCTTGAAGGGTTAAAGCCTACCAAACAAACTCAGCAAAGCAGGCATAAAAACACAACACAAGTAATATAATTAACCATCATACCATAGTAAAGAAAGTCATGAAAGACTTTCAAATAAAAGTTACAGCAAGTTCTAGTAACTTGCAAGTTAAACTATTGTTCAAATGGCCATACAGGCCCAACACACCACCAACAGGAACCTTAAGGGTTCCTGGAAACCTAATATTGTTCAAAATAACATTACAAACCATAAATTGTTTTACTAAGAAAGCTACGAATAATCATTAGATGGCAGAAGGATTGGAGACACCAGAACCTTCAGCTTTGGCCTTCTTAGCTTTCTTGGGCTTTTTAACCTTTGCACCACCATCACCACTAACCGCTGAGGTCTCCAAACCAACATCCTTTGAAGCATCCGGCACACTCGAGAAGGTATCATCACTATCTCCGGAATAAGATCTTTTCTTCGAAAGTGAGCCCAAGACCACAGTGCAAACTTTTTCATTTAGACCCTCCGGTTTCAAATCCTGTAAAACAGACAAAGGCTTACCAAAGCAAGAGGAAACCTGACGAACAAAAGCATAGGTTAGCCTCTCCATCTGTTCAACTGAGCTTTTGAAAACATTAGAAGCGTCAGGACAAAATAAGGGGGACTGTTCCAGAGAATGCCCAGCGTCATGCAACTTGTAACCAGCAATGAGACCTTGGTGTTTTCCCAAATTAAGCAACTTTGTATAAACATCACCAAGAGCGGAGTTAAACTCGGCAGAATGGAGCAGGTAGGTGACAACCTGTTGAAAGCCCTGCTCAATCAACCACTGGTTATCACTAGTTGCACGAGAAACTGAAGCCTTCAGGCTCTCCTTATCTTCATCAAAGGCTTTCTGAGCAACAGATAAAGCCTCCCTGTCTACCTTTAGCTTCAACCGATCAGCCTCAAAACTCTTCTTAAAGTCGATCATCTCAATCTCATGCTGCCTTGACAAGCCTTCAACCTTCTTCGACCAAGCTTCCTCCTTCTCAGCAAAACTGCTTATCTCCTTCTTCATCACTGCCATCGAAGACTTCATCTTATATTTCTTCTTGGAAAACTCCTCATACTCTTGCATCCTCTGACGAAAACGGGCAACGCCCTGAGGAAGCATGGCAGCAAGGTTGCAAGTACTGAGAGTCATACGAGACAACATCACATCATTATCCATTTCGGAGATAGTCTTGTGAACCGAAGGGGGAGCAATATGACTCAAGGCCTCTTCTCAAACAGCAGCATCTTTAAAGCTATCATCGACTTTCACCGACCAACATGGCACATAAACCGCATCCGGATCTAACCCTTCAACGTCCATACTCGTAGAACCCTGAACAGGTGTAGCAGCAACCTTCTTGGCCGAACCCTTTTTGCCATGAACAACTAACTTTGTGACAACTCGAGTTTCCAAGATTCCTTTTTCGCATTTATTGCATGCTCACTGTTTGTCTAGTTGTTTACTAGCACAATTTGGTTTGCTTGTAACCGAGGACGATGGTATGGTAGTCTAGTTATGGTATTCGTATGAATCTATTCAACCTTATCCTTTCAATCCCATTCCCAACACCCGGGGAATCCCATGCCTTGGTAAGAGTGTGAACTCACCTTGGGTTGCTCGGCAAATTCACAAAAAGGGTTTCTTGAACTAAAGTGGTCAATCTCGTCCTAACAGGGTTACCACACAAGTCAGGTTTTGACTCAAGTATCGCACATATGTATCACATAGACTAGTAGGTAACGTGCACGTAATAATCATGACAAACACGTAACATAAACTAACTGTCATAACATATCCAACTTGTGAAACTAGGAGTCGGTCCAATAACCTCCAGCCCAAATATCATAACAAATCAATAATACAATCTCGGCCCAATAAGATTAAACAGTCCAATAATAAGGTGCCCGTGCTCACAGTCTCGAGTCGAGACCAAGCGGTCTCGAATTGGGCTGGTTCCGAAGTCTCGAGTCGCAACTAGGATGATCTCGAGTTGTCATGGTCCGGTCGAGACTACACGGTCTCGAGTCGCAACCGGACTCGCAAATGGTAGTCTCGGCTTGTGCGGTTTGTGCCGGGAATGTGCGGTCTCGAGTCGAGACAGGGAGTTCTCGACTCGCAACCGTGTCGAGATTAGCAATTTGTAACATCTTTTCCTGATTTCATGCAGATCGGTTACAATTATCCAAGTTTCCAAACTTATCATAACAATCAATCAACAACTAACAGTTTCACAATATGCTAATTCTCGATCAAACAAGGCAACTTATTCTTAAATCCATATGAACCCTAACATCATACATATGAACAAGCTTGAACAACAATTTACCACAACACATATAATCAGATTTAAACTCTATAACCTAACCATATTATCCGAGTTCAATAATATCCCAGCCGGTTGATTCGAGCATCATATGATTAACAACTCTATATCGATCTATAATGCAATACATGCGAGCCGATTTCATGTCAAGTAACCACATATCATTTAACAAGATCAATCATGCTAATAAAAAATCCTATATCATCATGCATGACTATTATAAACACACATCAATCAACATGAATTCATAAAACAAGACACTAACCAAAAGATAGAGGGTGATCCGATTACAAGAAAGCTTCGGTGAGGAGGAATGCTTGGCTGCCTTCGGTTCGCGAAAGAGAGAGAGGAGAGCTAGGGTTTGTAACTTGTGTGTGTTAGTGTTTTGATAAGAATAAGAGATGGTTACAACACTCTAAGTGTTATGCGTGTGAGGTGGATGGGCCGAACCCTAAAATGGGCTGCCCTATAGTCCGATTACAAGCCATACGGCCCAACCTCGGGCTTGTGCGATTGGGTTGTGTGTTGTGCGGTTCGGTTATACGTTGTACAATCCACATATGTTACACGTATGTTTAACACACTAAAATCTCATAGCACTTATCACATAATAAAACGTAACATTTAACGTAACATACCATTAAATCAAAGCATCACATAAGCACGTATCGTTATACAAGGTAGGTTCGAATTACGAGTTGTCACATTATCCCCAACTAAAAAGAAATTTCGTCCCGAAATTTGGTATGCACTCACTGAGGAAGCTAGGTAAGTTATATTGTTCACTGGTTTTCCTGGGGTGTCACATCCTCCCCCCGTTGATCTGGAATTTCGTCCCGAAATTCCGCAGTAGTAGCTTCAGCCTCAGTAGTGGTTGCATTGGTTCCGAATAACTGGGGGTACTTTTCTGTCATCCTGTCTTCGCGTTCCCAGGTGTACTCTGGGCCACGTCTGGAGTTCCAACGAACTCGAACAAGAGGGATTCTCTTGTTTTTGAGGACCTTCACATCCCGGTCCGTAATTTCAACTGGCTCCTCGACGAACTGCAACCGCTCGTCGATAGTGAGTTCCTTAAAAGGAACTACGAGGGTCTCATCTGACAGACACTTCTTCAGATTCGACACGTGAAATACATTGTGAACTGCACCGAGTTCAGCTGGTAGGTTTAGCTTGTAGGCCACTTTGCCTATTTTCTCAATGATCTCGAACGGTCCGACATACCGCGGATTTAGTTTGCCCCGTTTGCCAAAACGAACCACACCCTTCCAGGGTGAGACTTTAAGTAAAACCCGGTCCCCGACCTGAAATTCCAAAGGCTTTCTACGCTTATCCGCGTAGGCTTTCTGACGGTCGCGTGCTGCCGCCATGCGTTGTCGTATTTGTGCAATCTTTTCTGTGGCGTCCACTACAATCTTTGGACCCGTAATCTGACTATCCCCCATCTCTGCCCAATAGAGAGGTGACCGGCATTTACGTCCGTACAATGCCTCGAATGGAGCGGCTTGTATGCTGGTGTGATAGCTGTTATTGTATGAGAACTCCACCAAAGGGAGGTGCTTTTCCCAGTCGTTGCCGAAATCGATGACACATGCCCGAAGCATGTCTTCAAGAGTTTGGATTGTTCGTTCAGACTGCCCATCCGTCTGAGGATGATAGGCTGTGCTCATGTCTAACCGTGAGCCGAAGGATTTGTGCATTGCTTGCCATAGCTCTGACGTGAATCGTGCTTCCCGATCCGAAATGATGGAAATGGGCACCCCGTGCCTCGAAACAACTTCTTTGAGATAGATGTCTGCGAGAGTGGAGAACTTATCTGTTACCTTTATAGCTAGGAAGTGTGCAGACTTGGTGAGTCGATCCACGATCACCCATATGGTATCATTCCCACACTGGGATCTGGGTAAGCCTGTAACAAAATCCATGGAAATTTCTTCCCATTTCCATTGCGGTATCTTAGGTTGCTGAAGTAGACCCGCTGGTTTCTGGTATTCAACCTTGACTCTCGCACAGGTCAAGCACTTGCTGACATAGGTAGCGATGTGGGCCTTCATGCTAGGCCACCAATAAGTAGTTCTGATGTCGTGGTACATTTTGTCCGATCCTGGATGTACCGAATAGCGAGACTTGTGAGCTTCATCCATTACAAGTTCGCGTAGACCGCCATAAAGTGGGACCCAAATACGCCCCGTTACATAGTAGGCGCCGTCTGCCTTCTGTTCTAGTCGTTGCCTTGAGCCGCGTAGGGCTTCAGCCCTGACGTTTTCTGGTTTCAATGCTTCTGCCTGAGCATCTCGTATTTGTGTAGGGAGGTTAGACTGAATCGTAAGCTGTAGCACTCGCACGCGCCGAGGTAAAGTGTCTTTCCGACTGAGGGCGTCAGCCACAACATTGGCTTTGCCTGGATGGTACTTGATGGCGCACTCGTAATCGTTGAGTAGTTCTACCCATCGCCGTTGACGCATGTTCAAATCCTTCTACTTAAGAATATTCTCGAGACTCCTGTGATCGGTGTAAATTGTGCACTTGGTACCGTACAGGTAGTGTCGCCATATCTTAAGTGCAAAAACAACAGCTCCCAGCTCTAAATCATGCGTCGTGTAGTTCCGTTCATGAATCTTAAGTTGGTGCGAGGCATAAGCAATAACCTTGTCGTGCTGCATTAACACACATCCGAGACCCTGAATGGATGCATCACAATAAACCACGAAGTCGTCTGTGCCCTCTGGCAAGGAGAGGATAGGTGCACTGCAAAGTCTATCCTTTAAGTGTTGAAAAGCAGTCTCCTGGGGCTCTCCCCAGTGATAGGTGACACCCTTCTGTGTCAGTAGCGTAAGCGGCTGAGCAATCTTTGAAAAGTCTTTAATAAACCGTCTGTAGTAACCCGCCAAACCCAAGAATTGGCGTATTTCCATTGGCGTACGTGGTGCAGGCTAGTTCCTGATCGAGTCTACCTTGGATGGATCGACATGAATCCCATCCTTGTTCACTACATGGCCTAGAAAGTGGACTCCATGAAGCCAGAAGTCGCATTTCGAAAACTTAGCGTACAGCTGTTCCTTCCGAAGGAGATCCAATATCAGGCGTAGGTGCTGCTCGTGCTCCTCCTGACTCTTGGAGTAGATCAGGATGTCGTCGATGAAAACAATGACGAACTTGTCAAGATAGGGTTTGCACACCCTGTTCATCAGATCCATAAATACGGCAGGCGCGTTCGTTAACCCGAACGGCATGACAAGAAACTCGTAGTGACCATAGCGAGTTCTGAATGCGGTTTTGGAGACGTCCTCATCCCGGACTCTCAGCTGATGATAACCAGACCTCAAGTCTATCTTGGAGTAGTAATACGACCCTTGCAACTGGTCGAATAAGTCGTCTATGCATGGTAGCGGATAACGGTTCTTTACCGTTACCTTGTTCAGTTCCCGATAGTCGATGCACATTCTGAACGTATCATCTTTCTTTCTCACGAATAATACTGGAGCTCCCCAAGGCGAAGAGCTTGGACGAATGAAGCCCTTTTCCAAGAGCTCTTGTAGCTGCTTTGACAGTTCCTCCAATTCTGATGGAGCTAGACGATATAGTGCGCGAGCTATGGGTGCTGCTCCTGGAGCGAGCTCGATTTGAAATTCGACCTGACGATGAGGCGGTAATCCAGGTAAATCTTCAGGAAATACCTGAGGGTAGTCGCGTACAACTGGAATATCCTCCAGTTTCTTTTCCTTCACTGATGCATCTGAAACGAGTGCCAAGATTGCGGTGTGACCTTTCCGCAGACACTTCTGAGCCTTCAAGAAAGAGATGATGCCAACCACAGCACCACTCTTGTCACCTTGAACTTCGAGAGGTTCTTGACCAGAACGTGGAATACGAATGATCTTCTCACTGCATAAGATCTCTGCCTGATGTTGGGATAACCAATCCATCCGAATAACGATATCGAAACTTCCCAAGACTATGGGAATAAGGTCGATCGAGAATGTTTGACCGGCTAAGACGATACTACAACCCCTGACTATCTGCGTGGCTTCTAAACTCTTACCATTAGCTAGTTCTACGACGTGTTTGGTGTTTAGGGGTGTTGATATACGTTTTAACAATTTACTCATTTTCAAAGACATGTAACTTGCATCCGCACCCGAATCAAACAAAGCAGTAACATAAATATTGTCGAGAAGAAACTTACCCATAACGACGTTGGGATCATTCCTGGCATCACCCTGCCCAAACACAAACGCACGACCCCTTGCCTCATTGCCGTTGTTGTTTCCCCCGTTGTTGTTGTTGCCATTGCCCTGATTGTTGTTATTGTTGTTGTTCTGGTTCTTGTTTAGCTGAGGGCAGTGCCTTTTGAAGTGACCTTCTGCACCACAATGAAAACATCCTTTGTTGCCCTACAGTTGATTCTGCTGTGCTGGTGGCTGCTGCTGATTCTGGTTCGCAGGCCGAGGGCTTCTACAATCCTTGGCCTCATGACCCATCTTGAGGCATCTTTGACAGCGACCCTTGTTACACTGGCCACCGTGGTGTCTGTTGCAATTGTTACACTTTGGGAGGTTCCCTCGATATCCGCCCTGCCTGTGACTACCTGAAGAGTGCTGACCAGGACTCTGGTAACTGTCAGTCTTTCGCTGCTGGGCCTGAGACTGAACTGAAGCTGATCCCTTGCTGGAATCCCCATCCCATTTTCTCTTGCTGTCACTGGGAGTAGCAGGAGTAGCTGAAGTAGTAACGGTAGCAGTAGCGCTGATACGTTTAGGCAGTCTGTTCTGATCCACTGCCTAGTCTGTGATGCGGTGAGCGAGGCGTTGAATATCCTGGATGTTGTCTAGATTAGCCGAGGTAACATGGCTCTGGATCTCTGGCGCCAATCCTTTGAGATACAACTCAATGCGCTTAAACGGAGGGTCCACCATAGTTGGACACAGCACGGCCAGTTCGTTTGACCTTTTGGTGTAAGCTTCAATTTCCGATCCAGTCATCTTCAGATGGTACAACTCATCTTCCAACTTATGAATGTCTTCCCGAGTGCAGTACTCTCTCCTGATCAGTTCCTTGAAATCATTCCAGGGTGTGGCGTTAGCAGCTGCCAACCCTAAGATCTGAACTTGGGCGTTCCACCAAGTTAGTGCTATTCCTTCTAGCGTGCCAGTGGCGTATTTCACCCTGCGAGCCTCAGGGCATTCACACATCTCGAACACAGACTCGAGCTTTTCAAACCAGTGGAGGAGTCCAACCGCCCCTTCCGTGCCACTAAATGTACTTGGACGACAGTCCATGAAGTTCTTGAAAGTGCAGACTGGTTGCTGTGCTGGTTGACCTATTGTGTACGAATAGGACAAAGTTTAATTACAAGGGCTAGTTTAGGAGTGTAGGATCTAAAGATCCTAGTGTGTGCTATAACCACAGGATATACCTCCTGCTTGTGTGGCTGCAAGTGCCGCAGCAACTTGTTCATTTACGAAAGCCGTCAACTGGGCTTGAGTCATGTTCACACGTCCAGACATGATCTTCATAGTAAAAGTAGAATAAGTGAGTTTGATTCGCGAGCAGTGCGATGACAGAAGAGTGTAAGCACATAGGTGTTCTCAAGCAATAACAAGTAATGAGCAGTGTAATCTAAGCATACTACGAGCAAAGTTCTATGCAGTTCTACCAAGCAGGTAATAAACATAAACCTTATTACCTAGGATGTTGAGTCTTGCACGTGGAGCGAAGTGTCGTTGTGGATCGTTGAGAGCACTGTTCTGGTTATAGTCTGGTTTTAATAAAACGTTTTCCCATATTAAAACCAAGTTCTCTATAACCAATGGCTCTGATACCAATCTGTGACACCCCCAAAATCCCACGCGCGGAGTACCACCGCTTGGAGGCGTGACATGACCAGGATCAAGCCATCAATCATATCAAACATAACATTTAAGTGTAAAAGTAGAATATATATTTCATCGTGACATGACTGATATTCATAACCAAACATTATTTAAGTAGCGGAAGCATAAAAATGAAAACCCAAAATAAGTTATAAGTTCATATATCGTTCACGATCCGTATCCCACAACGACCTGCTCCTCCCTGTGCAAGCTCCAGAATGTACCTAAGGTCCTGCAAGGCATGCAGCAGAGAGTCAACAACTAGTTGAGCGAGTTCACAGAAAGTAAATGCGTAATAGTAAGTTCATGAGTATCAGGTGGCTCTACTGGGCCAATATAGGTTTCTATTGGTGGGGGCTTCCCATGTTATTAATCCACTAGACTATGCATAACCATAAGTGTTCTACATATCCCGAGAACAGTAATACGTACAAATTTACGTAGGATTTACGTAAGTATCCTTCACAACCGAGGATAGGGGTACGTGGGGGTTTACGTAGGTTTTACGTAAGTGCCTAACACAACCGAGGCAGTAGTGAGTATCCGTTCACGTAGGTTTTACGTGAGTGTCCTTCGCAACCTGAGGACAGTGAGTAACTTAGGTATACGTAGGTTTTACGTATGTATCCTGCACAACCGAGGACGATGGTATGGTAGTCTAGTTATGGTATCCGTATGAATCTATTCAACCTTATCCTTTCAATCCCATTCCCAACACCCCGGGAATCCCATGCCTTGGTAAGAGTGTGAACTCACCTTGGGTTGCTCGGCAGACACACAAAAAGGGTTTCTTGAACTAAAGTGGTCAATCTCGTCCTAACAGGGTTACCACACAAGTCAGGTTTTGACTCAAGTATCGCACATATGTATCATATAGACTAGTAGGTAACGTGCACGTAATAATCATGACAAACACGTAACATAAACTAACTGTCATAACATATCCAACTTGTGAAACTAGGAGTCGGTCCAATAACCTCCAGCCCAAATATCATAACAAATCAATAATACAATCTCGGCCCAATAAGATTAAACAGTCCAATAATAAGGTGCCCGTGCTCACAGTCTCGAGTCGAGACCAAGCGGTCTCGAATTGGGCTGGTTCCGAAGTCTCGAGTCGCAACTAGGATGATCTCGAGTTGTCATGGTCCGGTCGAGACTACACGGTCTCGAGTCGCAACCGGACTCGCAAATGGTAGTCTCGGCTTGTGCGGTTTGTGCCGGGAATGTGCGGTCTCGAGTCGAGACAGGGAGTTCTCGACTCGCAACCGTGTCGAGACTAGCAATTTGTAACATCTTTTCCTGATTTCATGCAGATCGGTTACAATTATCCAAGTTTCCAAACTTATCATAACAATCAATTAACAACTAACAGTTTCACAATATGCTAATTCTCAATCAAACAAGGCAACTTATTCTTAAATCCATATGAACCCTAACATCATACATATGAACAAGCTTGAACAACAATTTACCACAACACATATAATCAGATTTAAACTCTATAACCTAACCATATTATCCGAGTTCAATAATATCCCAGCCGGTTGATTCGAGCATCATATGATTAACAACTCTATATCGATCTATAATGCAATACATGCGAGCCGATTTCATGTCAAGTAACCACATATCATTCAACAAGATCAATCATGCTAATAAAAAATCCTATATCATCATGCATGACTATTATAAACACACATCAATCAACATGAATTCATAAAACAAGACACTAACCAAAAGATAGAGGGTGATCCGATTACAAGAAAGCTTCGGTGAGGAGGAATGCTTGGCTGCCTTCGGTTCGCGAAAGAGAGAGAGGAGAGCTAGGGTTTGTAACTTGTGTGTGTTAGTGTTTTGATAAGAATAAGAGATGGTTACAACACTCTAAGTGTTATGCGTGTGAGGTGGATGGGCCCAACCCTAACATGGGCTGCCCTATAGTCCGATTACAAGCCATACGGCCCAACCTCGGGCTTGTGCGATTGGGTTGTGTGTTGTGCGGTTCGGTTATACCTTGTACAATCCACATATGTTACACGTATGTTTAACACACTAAAATCTCATAGCACTTATCACATAATAAAACGTAACATTTAACGTAACATACCATTAAATCAAAGCACCACATAAGCACGTAACGTTATACAAGGTAGGTTCGAATTACGAGTTGTCACATTTAGTTGTTGATCCTCTGTTACATGCCTTGCAGGTCGTTAGGTACATGGAGCTTGCACAGGGAGGAGCCGGTCGTTGTGGGCACGGATCGTGAATGTTTCATTGAACACTTTATAACAATTCATACTTTAATATGTTGGGTTTTATTTATACGCTTCCGCTAAACAGTGATAACATACTTATGTTTTGGAACACCTTTCATATGGATTGGTTTGGTTTGAATACAATTACTTTTTCTATATACATTGTTCTATATGATTGGTGGCTTGATCCTGGTCAGTCACGCTCCCAAGCGGTGATATTCCGCAGGTGGATTTTGGGGGTGTGACAGATTGGTATCAGAGCCATTGGTTATAGAGAACTTGGTTTTAATATGGGGAAAACGTTTTTTTTTATTAAAACCAGACTATGACCAGTATAGTGCTCAACGATCCACAACGACGCCTCGCTCCACGTGCAAGACTCAACATCCTAGGTAATAAGGTTTATGTTTATTGCCTACATGCTAGAATTACATAGAACTTTGCTCGTGGTATGCTTAGATTACGTTGCTCACTATTTGTTATTGCTTGAGAACACTTGTCTGCTTACACTCTTCTGTCATCACACTATTCGCGAACCTTTCTCATTTATGTTGCCTTTGATGTGAAGATCAATGGCCGGACATATTAACATGACTCAAGCCCAGTTGACGGCACTTATCAAGGAACAAGTAGCTGCGGCACTTGCAGCTGCACAAGCAGGTAGTATACCCTGCGGATGTGATTCACACTAGGATCTTTAGATCCTACATTAACTCTTGTGTTTAACTTTGTCCTATTTGTACACAATAGGTCAACACGCCCCACAACCTGTCTGTACTTTCAAGAACTTCATGGACTGTCGTCCAAGCACGTTTAGTGGCACTGAAGGAGCAGTTGGACTCCTCCATTGGTTCGAAAAGCTCGAGTCTGTGTTCGAAATGTGTGAATGCCCTGAGGCTCGCAGGGTGAAATATGCCACTGCTACTTTAGAAGGGAATGCGCTAACTTGGTGGAACGCGCAAGTTCAGATTTTAGGGTTGGCAGCTACTAACGCCACCCCTTGGAATGATTTCAAGGAACTGATCAAAAGGGAATACTGCACACGGGAAGACATCCACAAGTTGGAAGATGAGTTTTACCATTTGAAAATGACTGGGTCAGAAATTGAAGCTTATACTAAAAGGTCAAACGAGCTGGTCGTGCTGTGTCCAACTATGGTGGACCCTCCGATCAAGCGCATTGAGTTGTATCTCAAGGGGTTAGCGCCAGAGATTCAGAGCCATGTGACATCGGCTAATCTTGACAACATCCAGGCTATTCAAAGCCTCGCTCATCGCCTCACGGATCAGGCAGTGGAACAGAACAAGCTGCCTAAACGTATCAGCGCTACTGCTACCGTTACCACTTCTACTACACTTGCTACTCCCAGTGACAACAAGAGGAAATGGGAGGGGGATTCTAGCAAGGGATCAGCTCCAGTTCAGTCACAAGTTCAGCAACGAAAGACTGACAGTTATCAGAGTCCCAGTCAGCACTCTTCAGGCAGTCACAGGTAGGGTGGATATCAGGGGAACCTTCCAAGGTGAAACAAATGTAACAGACACCACAGTGGCCAGTGCAACAAGGGTCGCTGTCAAAGATGCCTCAAGATGGGTCATGAGGCCAAGGATTGTAGGAGCCCTCGGCCTGCGAATCAGAATCAGCAGCAGCCACCAGCACAGCAGAATCAGCAACAGGGCAACAAGGGATGTTTCCATTGTGGCGCAGAAGGTCACTTCAAAAGGCACTGCCCTCAGCTAAACCACTAGAACAACAACAACAACAACAATAACAACAATTAGGGCAACGGCAACAACAACAACGGTGGGAACCACAACGGCAACGAAGCAAGGGGTCGTGCATTTGTGTTGGGGCAGGGTGATGCCAGAAATGA